>NC_087069.1:46084275-46227118 GCF_963678635.1 Symsagittifera roscoffensis | reverse complement strand
GGAGTGTTTCGAGTCAAAGTTATTTTAGACCGCTTTCTCAGTTTTAAATGCCTATATTCAAAGAATGTACTGTCTCGTTCGCTTTATATTGTTTATAAGAAAAATTGATCTTTTAACTTTTCCCCTTTTGCAGAAGATAGGCGGGGGATTCGTAACTAGGTACAAAATTTTCAAACACTTAACCGTTGATTTGGTTCTTTTAGAGCCGTGGCAATCCGTACATCTTCACCTCAGAGGTTTGACCTCAAAAGAGTCCACCTTTACTATCATTTTAGGACAATATTTGGCCAACCGACACTAATTTTTTTCCAGAAACAACTTGACGCCAACTTATGCTACTTTTGAGGCGAGCACAAGGTCAAAATTGTCCATAAAGAGAAGAAAAGCCGCCTTTTAGCTTTTTTTTTCAAAAATTTACCTGCGGCGCACAAAGTTGGGTGTTTATAGTGAGTTTATGTTTTTGCTATTTTTGTTAGTTTATTCAAGACAAAACAACCTTGTTTTTCAAACTGACAAAAAGTTTTAAAAAGCGAAAAATTAAATTTTAATTACATAAAATGATAGCTCTTCATTTTCAACCCCACCACTTCTCCATCCCTTTCACTTTGAGCGTTCGCACGTGCGTACCCATCTTGCTTATTGTTTGAGTTTTGAATTGAAATATACAGGGCTTTCAGTGTAATTTAGCCTTTTTTATACTCTCACGCAGTGAGCGGAGAGATGCGGATTTTTAACAGCATTAAATAACAGCAGGTATTTTATATAAAACATCTTTTTATCAAAACTATTTTAGCCGTATTTGTCGGCTTAATCAAGATATAATCTTGTGTTTGAAACTGATTTTACCTGAGGAAAGAAATGTTAATTATCTTGAAAGTGGTTAAAAAAATGAAAAAAGGAGCTTTATAACAAATTAACCGGGTTCT
Source organism: Symsagittifera roscoffensis (assembly GCF_963678635.1). Taxonomy (NCBI): domain Eukaryota; kingdom Metazoa; phylum Xenacoelomorpha; order Acoela; family Convolutidae; genus Symsagittifera; species Symsagittifera roscoffensis. The sequence continues at coordinate 46,226,192 of NC_087069.1, read as the reverse complement.
CAAATTTAGCGCTGACAACTTCTAATATGTTCCAGAAAAGCAATCAAATGAATTTGATAGACACTGATTTTTTCAACCCTTCATTTTCGCGCTTCATTTTCAACCCCACAATAAGACCCATCCCATTCCCCCATTTCGATAGCTCTCACGTATATACTCTTTATTCTGGCTTCATTTTTAAACTTTGATTTGTACCTTTATATGGCAGTCAGTGCAAATCAACGTTTTCTGTGCGTTCTCAGATGAATGGATGGTTGGGCAATCTTAACAGCTTTTAAAATACAGCCGTTATCTTAAGAAAACTTTTTTCTAACCAAATTTATGTAAGTGTTAATTATGAGCAGTTTTATATAAACTTAATATTTCCGAGTAAAAACGAATGTAAGGAAAATGCGCTGTATTTTTCAAACTAGTTTCTGTGTTTTTTTTTGTAGAAAATGGGACTTCGAGTTCAAAGTAATGGCACTTTGAGAAGCTGTTCATTGTTGATCAGAGAACAGAAGTCTAGAAAGTGATCTTGAAATCTGTTTCCATTTAAAGTCTCTCTTTTCTCGATTTTTGAAGCTATGTTGTAAATTTCGTTAAGTATAGTAGCAAAGAAGGAGAATGATTCGTTCAGTGCCTCCAGCGCTGGTTTATGAGTCGGATTCCACTCTAATGCTTCCAGAGCAAATCGAATAGGTCGGTGAATTACGAACCTCAAAATAATTTGAAATGATTCTAAACGAGTTTGAATTGATTCTTCTTCAACTTCCATTTTTTTGATATGAGCAAGAAAAAGTGTCGACAGTTCGCAAACATTCTGGACTATTTGTTCCTGTTTTGCATTTTTTTTATTTAAAATAATTTCATCTTCATAATGTTCCCGTTGAAACAAATACAGATCATAAATTTGCGACAAAATTCGATCTGGAAAATTTTCAATTTTTTCAAGATGTCGTAATCCTGATCGTAAATCATCTTCTGACACTACTTGTTTTGCTTGAACATCCTTCTTTTGTTTGGCTTGCACAATTTTGATCACTCGGTAAATTCTATGGAAAGTTTTAACACGAAGCGGGTGAAATTCGATTACCTTTTCAGCTCTACTAAGTGCTTCAAAAGCAAACCATTGGAAGGAATAAACTTCGTCAGGCGCTACATTTAAGTTTTTTAAGATATAACTTGGTTTTGAAATTTCACTCGAATATAGTTTCAGTAAACTGTTAGATATCTTGACCAAAACTTTTCGATACTGTGAAAATGAAACAGTATTAGGTGCTGGACTAAGATAGTAATTTCGTTGCTCGTTGTTCAATAATGCTTCAACATTTGAGTATAAATTTGAGACAAGAGAGCTTGGCAAAAGCAATCGACTAGACTCACTGGCTTTTTGTTTCCAGTTCTTCCACTTAAAGTACGGCTCGTTCGAACAAAGCAGCTCGTCAACTTCAGAATCTTCGTCAATTCCGCTCAGAGTTTGCAATTCACCAGTTTTTTTACTGTCTGTTTCGGTAAGAAAACGGTCGAGATGAGATGAAAAACCACCATCAGTATCATAGATGTAAGTAAAATTTGCGATTTGAAATTGTCCAGAGTACAACTGGCTACTAAGAACAGAATCAGTATAGAAGTAAAACCTTTTTTGCAAGTCTCTAAAAAATTTTCCACCGACAATTATAATTGATTTCATTCCAGCTGTAATCAATGCTTTCACATCTTTCTTTCTATACAGGTCTTCTTTCTGGAGAATTATGACATCGTTGGGCCCTTCAAAGTGTTGAACTCCTTCAATCTTCGGCAAACAGATATTTCGTTCCTTTAATTTCGATTGTGAAATAGGTGTAACAAAACTGAATTCAAAATTGGTTCCAACCAAAAACAAGATTGAGCTGGGTTCCATTCCTTCGAGCTCTAATTTTAATTTTTCTTCAAGAGCTAAATTAATTAGTTTCGTTCGCTCTCGTTTTTCCAATTTTTTCTCTGCAGCTTTAACAAAAACTAGTTTTGTGCATGCACGGGTAATAATATTATGAAAAAAAAGCTGCGCTCGACCATCTCCATATCCACTGTCATAAAGCAAAATCACAGCTACAGCAAACTCTACGCCTTCAAGCCCCTGAATATCAAAAAAATAAACAGAGGGCAAAGTTTTCAGGGTTGTATCAAGAGTTTTGTTATACAAACTTTCACAACGATCAACTTTAATTTGTTTCGCAGCCAAACTTGAAGATATCCATGACAACATATGTTCGGGAATACTTGTTATAACTGGAAGGAATGCCAAACCTCTAGAGTGTGCAAGATATTCTTCAATAGTTTCGATACTATTCCGTACAAAGTCAAACTCGTTAGTGCATCTTCGAACATCTACTGGCTCGCCATGGAAGTTGTGGGCGGGTTTGCATTCAATTTCGGGTTTTTTTTTAAGCAGAGAATTTTTTCTATAACTCTCTACAAAACTGATGATTTCGCAAGTTGATCTGAGATTAGCGTTTAGCGAAGTAAACCGATAACTGTCGGCCAGCTGAGTAATTTTTAGGTTCTCGGAACTGAACAATATGCAATGCTGATCCTTCTTCAAAGAGTGTAGCGGAACATAAAATTCCGTGCTCCACGAAGAGAAATATTTCAATCATGAGATTACCTTATTAAATTTTATACTGGCTTGTTCTTAATGATTGAATTCAATATTTAAACTGTTGGATAACCAGAGACGCCAATTTTTGAAATCAATTTTTAATATTTTTTAGCCAACTTGGGTCTTAGATGTTGCGTTTCCACTACGATCAAAGCCTTAAAATCAACAAGATCGGTCATTAGAATAAAGCATTGATTGTACTTTTTTTGTGTACCAAATAAATGTTGATAAAAACCCAAAAAAATGTTTTGAATTTTTTCTTATTTAAAAGAAAAACCTGTCACAGATGAAAAATGTATACAATAACAATGAACTGTAGCTAAAAAATTATTTAGTCATATTTGGTGGTGTCCAATTTTGATTGATCCTTCTTTATTTACAAAAATTGGTTGCATTAGCTTTCTTAAACCTTGAAAATTGTTTTATCCTCAACCTTGTCAGTTTGTTATGTTAACTATTGTATTTTTATTAAAAAAATGTTTTCTCACTTCCCGAGGGTCGGATTTCCAAAGTTGCAAGATGATTTGAAAACTATCAATTGCTACTAGAATCAAAAAAGTTTTTCCGCTTGAAATAAAAAAAAGTCCTGCAATATCCTGTTGTAACTCTTAGTTTGGTCAGCTGAGATCTGGTGAACGTTTTGAAATTTTGAGCAGTTTAGTAGCCTTTAGATTGTCTCCATCCGCTGAACACGACACGCAAAATTAATTTCCAAAATAATCCGATGAATGTTTCAACCTTCATGTTTCGTTCAGTTGTAACAGCAACACTCTTCATTACATTTTTGGTCGAGTTTTACGTTGATTTTTCATAATTGAACACCAAAAAATTCTTCTCGAGAGGAAGATAATTAAAACATTCTGGAAGCTGATCTATGGGACGAACTGACGACAGAGAAAGATTTTCGAGACGAGGCAGCTATCTGGCCACGTTCTTGGACGAAGCCGCAATCATCATTGACTGCATTGTGGTCGAGAGTGGGGTAGCCATTCTGTCATGATTGAGGGAAGCTGTGATTTCTGAGGGAAGCTGTGAGAGAAATGATCAATATGTACCAGTCTTGCAGGTCGTGCTCAGCGGATGAAGAAAATCTAAAGGCTATTAAACTGCTCAAGTCTTCAAAACGTTCGCCAGATCTCAACTGACCAAACTAAGATTTACAACAGGATTTTGCAGGACTTTTTTTAATTTCAAATAGGAAAATTTTTTTGATTTTAGTTGCAATTTGATAGTTTTCGAATTATCTTGCAACTTTGATAACCCAAAACTCGGGAAGTGCAAAGCATTCTTTTTTATATGGTTACATTAGATAACATAACAAACTGACAACGTTGAGGATGGAACATTTTTCAAGACTTAAGAAAACTAAGGAAGCCAATTTTTGTAAATCAACAGGGATCAATCAAAATTGGACACCATCAGGGCTGTGGTCTAGTTGAACAAAAGATTGCTTCTACATCACGAACGTCTCAATTCAATCATTCTTAAGTTTTTCGACCACGCCTGAAAAGAAATTCAAACGTGGAAAGAGATACATGATTAAGGATGCAACTCTACCACTCATCAGCTATGGTTTTTGTGGAAGCTAAAAAAATGTTTGCGGAACCTAGAAAAAGTTTGAAGAACCTGAAAATGTTTGTCCTACCAGAAATAGTGTAATTCGTTTTTCAAATGAAAAGCTTGAAACTAAAAATTAAGCGCGAAAAATTTTGCAATGTCAACTAAAAATCAAAATTATAATGCCATACTTCACTTCGCTGTTCTGACTCGAGCCATATTCGTCAAACATAAGCAATTGTGCTCGGCATAGACAATTCTCAACAACTTCAAGCTGTTCTTTTGTCGGTGCTAGTTCGCTTTTTATTTCTGTGCTGTTTTGGCGCAGTTCAAAATCTGAAACAGAATGATGGTTACACAGTAGTCCGGTTAGATTTTTGATCTAAGTATAGTTAACGATTAAAAAATTCCCGGATTGATTTCGCACAGTGATTTAGCGATAGATATTTGAAAAAAAGTGATAGACATCAAGTGTTTTACGCTAGACCTCACCTGCAAACAAATCGCAAAAGTTAAACAAATCGCAAATTTCAGTGCCGAATTAGCACTGATTCGTTGATGGAAATCCGACAATTGCGATGAATTAGCGAGTTAGCGATGGGTGCCTAAATCTTTTACCCCGCCCCCTCTTTTGACCCTTCTCTTCTTACATCCCCCCGTTTACTTGATATTAAGTTTGAGGGTTAGGTGATAAATGGAATGCCCACAGGCGAGTGGGATTTGGACAGGGAATGACAAGAAATGTGAAATCAGTGAGGTAGGAGTTGTTCTCCCTTGTTTATAACCGTGCCACAACTCCTAAGTAAACCTGTAAAATCAAAGTAAATCCAAACAAATTGAAGAAAATTGAAAAATTTAAAACTAATATTCATGTACAAAATAAAGTATCCTCTAAACTATACAAATTTCCGAAAACCTGGATGCAAGATTTAGCGATGAGTTTTTTTAAGGCGGGATAATATTCATTTTTGAACGCATGTTTCTGCACTTGGGTTTGAAAAAATTCTTTCAAAGCCAGACATTTGTTCTAGTCAAGAAACAGTATCTTTTTTTTGTGCTGACAAAATATTTCATTTATCTGTGATCATTTTCACTTTTTAAACCAGTTTTTTTTTGACAGAAACTGGAGTAGTAGATGTTGAGGCTAAAATGCGGGGGGCGTCTTTGGAGACCCACTTGTTTTAAGATAGGGAAGAGAACATCCGGTCTCCAAGCTATGCGTTAACATTGGATAAAGAGTCTACAATGTATTAAAGTAGGGAAAAGAATTCGCAAGGCTTCATGGTTTGTGTGAGAGAATGGTAAGAAAAAAAAGTATTTTTTCGATATTGTGGAAATATCGGCTAAAATTTCGCAAAAATTTCGGCTAATTGGTTAATCACGTGTAGATTGTGAAATGAAGGTTATGCAATTAGTTTTTTGGTTCATGGTAAGTCAATGGTAAGAATTTTGGGCAGAAATTGATTTTTTTTGTCTAAAAAAAATGAATTTTTTTTGAAAAACTTTTAAACACGATAACATTTGGCATAATTCGTCCAACTATTCATTTTCTTAGATGATTTTACTTTTTACAACAGCGCTTTATCTTCCTGAAACAATGGTGAAACCTACTGAATCTTCAGAAAAAATTAGTTTTTATCGAGCAAAAAAATTCAAGGAATTTATATAAATCCTTGCATCGCATTTGAAGTTTAACGCATTTTTATAGAAAAAAAACAACCACAAAACACTGCATTGAACACAAAAGTTTAATACATAGCATCGCTTCTTATAGGTTCTTTTGATTGCATCAGCTCTTATAATTTCAAGGGTTTGGGACGAAATCCATCATCTTGAACTTTTCTTTTTGGATAAAAATAACTAACCTTTCTTTGTTTGCTCTGTTGGGGGCCACCATATGGTGCGGTGGCCACCATATGTATTACGGTTCTGATTCCTCTAATTGTAGATGTTAGGTTGATGGCTTCATCGAGTACTCTCCTGTACTTTGACCTTGGTTCGTTTCCGGAAACTTCTAGAACTTGTTTGTTGAAACCTTTACTGCTGAGTTTGAATTATTTATCTGACTTGTTCTCATAAAAGCAATGTGTCTTGGTACAAAAACAGAGTTTTTCTTTACATCTAAATTCTTATTTGCAAAGTCCCGGCTCCCGTTTATTATGTTTTTTATGGATACTGCAACACGTTCGATTAAAGAAATTAGATTTTTTATCTGCCTTGAAAGAGTCTCTGCAATCATTTTCCCTCATTGTTTCACAAATAGATGTCTTATCTGGTTGGATACAGTCACGTAAGTTTACTTCAGCAAGTACTAAGTAAAGTGAGTCTGTGTCCAATTTCAACTCTTCAAAATTATTTACATCACAAAACTTGTCAAAGAAGTTTTAGTACAGCTCCAACATTCTCAGTTTTGCATACTGCAGTATAAAAAATCCGACAGTGATGGGTTCTCTGTGTTCAATGGTCGGTTTAAACAACTCCACCTCTACAAGTCTTTCTCATCTGCATTGAGTCTTTTGAACACTGGTTTTTTGATTGCCTTAGGAGTCGATTCATCATGGAGTTATTTCGTGATTGTAGGTCTGGATCTATCCATGATCTGATATCCATACGAGGAACTACCCAAAAGTTTCATTGTTTCTGCTACACATCCTGAGAGAGGGTTTTCATCTCTTTCTCTTATAGCATCAACCACTGATTGAACAATTCTATCCAAACAATTTCGTGGAGTCTTTTGAACAAAACGGTAAATTTTGGTTTACTGCTACACAAGTTCCAAATAAAAGTTGAACAGAAGAGTTATAACTGTTCCATTTTCTAGCCTAAAACTAGATATCAGCATTCTCTGAGGACGTTTTAACATTGCGTTTTCGATTGCATAATTTTTCATGTATTCTCCGATATCGTTTCTTCTAGCTTCTGTGTTTTTGGAAATGGGTGGAAAGTTGATAGTTTATTTGGAACAATACTTTATCTGGAACAACTAAATTGCAATGAACAAAGCCAAAAAGATATCCATCTTTCAATTTTGACACAAGGGAGTCTGTAGGGTTAAATTTTCTGTACGGAAAGTGGGTTCCGGTATAGTTTTTGACATGTTTTTGAAGTTTTGAATCGGTTTCATTGGTTTTGAAGTTTTCTCACCACTCACACTCCCACAGTTCTTCTCATTTGTATCCCGTCTCTTTTGAATATTCCCAGCTCATATCATCCATCACTCACTTTTCATTACCTCGATCAATATCCTGATCTGTTATGAGCTTCTTGACAGGAACAGAAGTGGTAGTAACTTCCCATTGCTTCGAACACTGTTTCACAGTGACCACAATAACCGTCCGAATTAAAACAGTCAATTTTCTTCTGTTTTCCAGATGTGAAAAAAATCTGAATTTTTCATTCTGGTCTTGTTTCTTGATGAAAAGACATAAGCATAAGGTCCAAGTTGCAAAATCGGTTATATCTTGCTTCCCATTGCTTCGAACACTGTTTCATAGTGACCACAATAACCGTCCGAATTAAAACAGTCAATTTTCTTCTGTTTTCCAGATGTGAAAAAAATCTGAATTTTTCATTCTGGTCTTGTTTCTTGATGAAAAGACATAAGCATAAGGTCCAAGTTGCAAAATCGGTTATATCTTGCTTCCTCTGCACCTGAAAGCAAACCTCTGCATTTCGGTGTCAAACTCCCATCTCGTGTACAGTCCTGTCGCATATCTTGACACATTGAGAAAAAAAAAAATTGGTTCATCAACGACGATCGTTTCACATATATTTGTTGAGTTTTTTTGAGTTTTTGATGAATGTTTCATCAACTACAGTCTTTCGGGTAAACACAATCGAAGAACCACAGGTCATGTCTACTCGAATTTTTTCAAACAAACCTTTATCGCTTTCGCAAAATTGGTAAAGCTTGTAATTTATAAATATGTGCAGACATATGTTTGCTAGATTCGTAAGAGTACATCCAAGTTTTAACAGATCTATCTCCTTGGTATGATAAAACTAAAGCTAGCGAACTGAAAACGCTCTGTCTCAGTTTGCTAGCTTTATAGCTTTTTAGAAAAAAGTCTCGAGTAGTTGCCCCACCGAGAAAGTTCATATTGTTGAGAAATTGTTCATCTCCAAACTGAAAAATGTAAAGTCATTCGATTTTTTGCTGACTGATGCTCTTTGTTCTATATCGCGAATCAAATAAGGGACTAGGTAGGACTTGATCAAATTCAAAACCTACCGCTGTTAAATACAAAAACAGGCAAAGTATTGTGTTGACATATCTGTTTCTTCCAAATCTTCAATGAATTCTTCTTCGTACGCAAAATTTTAATTGAAAAATTTTTACCTCGTTTTCTTAGCTGGTCAATTTTTTTTCATTATTTCATTGACAGCTACTTCAATATCTTGATATTTTGTTCTCATCAGCAGCTTCTAGCTTGCTTACAAAATCATTTAATAATTTCTGTGAATCCTCGTTGTACAAAAAGATGGGTTTATTGGTCAGATTCGATGATATAGAGACTGAAATTAAAACATGATTTCCAATCCAGGTTGTGGTTTGTGTTTCTTTTAGTTCCTCTGTAGGAAAACGAATCGACTCAAAAACAAAGAGGAGTTCATACACTTTCTTTGAGTAAAAATTAACCTAACACTTCTGACGGATCTATGCTTGGCAATGCGATCGGATCCCCTAGGAGTGGTCAGAGGAATAGGGGAAGTGGTGGCCTGCGTCTATCGACCTACAGTAACTGATGCCTTCTCCGATCCTTTGATAAGGGTGTACCGTGACTCGGTCGTGTAAGTGAGCTTGATCAGCATTTTGGATAGAACAGCACCAAACTGGTGCAAGCAAGAATATTTGAGAACGCATTTGAGCGAGGCAGTGTCATTTGGGATTGTTAAGGATCCCTAGTTGATGGTGTTGAGTTTTAGAGGCCAGTTACAATGCAGAATGGATTGAAAACGAAAAGACTCGATCGTGGCCCATCAAAAGTTCTGGAGCTTAAACCCCTTAGGGAAATAGAACAGAGAAGTTTAAGGGATACCGATTTGGACGGAGCCCCTGAGTTGATGAGAAAAGAGCTAAAGATGATTCTAGAGCGGTATGTGTTAGCGCCACCTTCCCAAAGTTCCCCACGGTGAGGCGCATGACTTTGGGAATGAATATTCCGATGCTGGTACCGTCAGTCCAAGCTAAAGAGGTTGTTGAACGACAACAAAGGGCGTTCACGCAAGGCTGGGATCCCCTGTTCATTGGATACTCGGCAGCTGCATACTTCCACTCGATTGAAATCAAATAAACTCTTGGAAGACCGAGGAAAAAGCACTTGAGGAGGCCGATTTCGAGAACAAGGACCCAATATATGATGACGGCCGAATTATAGTGGAGGAAAGACACCTGGGTCTGAAGGCAGAACCAAGATGCAGCATGAAGAAGCAACTGGCGGTCCATGGATTGCAGTAAGTAGAACTACAGCATGAGAGATGTAGGCTTGATGCGGCTGGGGCTCTCTATGTGCCACTTACGGAGTATAACCAGGACCCAGTAACAGCTTCACCTCTGTCGATTGAGACTCCTGGAGACAAAAGGAACCGCCCAGTAGAAAACAATTTTGAGTATGCCTTGAAGAAGGAAAGAAATGAAACGACTAAGGGGAGAGAATGGAAGAAGCTTTCAGTGAACACGAGGAAGACATGGAGAACGGGGCGACCCTAGCTGAAGAAATAGTGCCGGTGGTGGACTTCGGAGAGCCTACCTTGATGGAAACTGGACTATACAAAGAGGCAAGAGACAAGTTCCTTAGCAAGATGTTTTATGTCCAGGAGACGAGGCCGAATACTGATTCCAGTTCCTGTAAAAACAGCTCTACTTTAAAAAAGAAAACTAATAGTGAAAAAGTTAAGACCAAAAAGAGTAATAAGGATAAAAGTATTACCATAGCTAAAAATATATTTTTACCTAAGACTAAAGGGGGAAAGGAGGTGCTTGAGACAAGAAACCGGAGAAGGCAAGAGTTGGAAGAAGGGGGTCATGAGAAGGAAGCAGCTTTGATGATGATTGTGTCTACGACCCCGAACAAAGAGTCAAAGTCAACAAAGAGGAAGCGAGAGTTGAAGGAAGGGAGTCCTTCAACGGAAGCAGTGTCGGAGGCGAACTTGAAAGAGACGGCTCCGATTGTTTTAGCCAGATTGAAGTCTGCAGCTTACAAATAAAACTCGACATCTAGTAAGTTGGCGGAAGTGATAGCCGACATGGTAACTACAGATGGTCCAGCGACAGAAGAAGACTTTAAATCTCAGCGGTTTAATATAAAGAGAGGTTCTACCAGTGGGCAAACATGGGACGTGGATGTCGGCAGGGAATGTGTCTCGAGTCAACACCAGAGAATTTGAGGGCCAATCACGAATGATCCCCTGGAGAAAGGAGTCTCGAGAAATACTGCTCAATCTTGTTGGACAGCTTTGGATACGACGAAAGAACTAGAGATCTGTCTAAAGAAGCTGGATTGCGGAATGTCCAAAAAGCGCCGAAGTTGGGCCTCACAGAAAAAAGCTGAAGTGAACAAACTAGAACTGAGGAGCCAATTGGGTTGAACCTAGGAGAAATTACCGTTGGAATACTTCGAAAATGAGATGAGAGCACCCTCATCAGCCCAGCCTCTGATGGCGAACCTTCTCACCATTATGGAGGGTTAGTTGTTGTTTATGTGATGCCTGACTGGGATGGCATTGGACAATCTGCCCTTCTGCAACAAAGGAAAATTTGGTAAAAAAGGCCTATATGTATGTCGAATGTTATTGCAATATGTTGCTCGAGATGACTCTTAAATGGGTCGTCCCGTGCGTCATCCTAATTGTATACCAAAAAGGGATTAAGAAGTACGATGATACCAGGCAATCTCTTGAGAACCATGCGAAGGTTGACGAAATCAGGAGGTTCTTAAACAAGAAATTCGATAGCAGTCATGGTGTGCATCGTGCCATAGTCGTGGCGGATGAGTATTCGAAACCCACGAAGCGCGGAGATTATCAGTTTTTCTCTGGGGTCATGGGAGTGTCATACAATCACTTCTTGAGCAAGGAGGCAGGAACTGCCTGCATGAAATTTTGAAGTCACGGAGTTGCTGAAGTTTTGGACGGAAAAGGTAATTGAAATGGACACAGCGGAAAGGGAAAAGCCAAGCCTAGATTTACTTCTTGAGAAGGTACCCGAGATCATCTTCGTTCGTGCCACGATCGGAGAGCAGAGTGGGATTGAGGTAAGGAGGCCAGGATAATGTATTGTTCACGAACTTGGGAACAGTCTGGAAGTTATTGAGACCCTCCTACTGCTCACATGCTCAAGCAAATTTGAACGAAGAGATCACTGAACGAGTAATGTTGTCACCAGAGAAATATGATAATACTGATTTTGCCTCATCGAGAATAGTCTAAAGAAAAAGTGGATAAATCTAGAGTTGAACCACCAAAGAAGATGGAGCCAGGCACTTGTATCAATCTGAGAACCGGAGGTAGAGGACACTCTTGTGATGTGCAATCTTGCGTCCGGATCGAGGAGATATTTCAGAGGAGATATTTGGCTGCATGGTTTGATGATGTTACGGAGAACGAGAAAAGCGATTTGTAGATACTAGCTGATTGCTACGCAATTACTACGGTGAATTGGTCGACGGTACTAGGTTTCTTCTCAAAGATGTGTACCATGGATCCACTGGAGATGCTAGAGTCCGAACAGCATCTAGTGACGGGGTCGAGTGTCGAATCCTGGCCTGGAGTGCTGCAAATGATTCAGAAACCCACCAAGAGATGAAAGACGTTCTGGAAGCAGAAATGGGATTCCCGGTGAGTGAAGCGTATAGTGTGTCAATGAATGCGAAGTCTTTAGTGGATAGATTATGGCAAACTTCTGCGACAGCCATTGCCCGTTAAAAATGTCGATGGTGGAGGCGTGTAGCCAGAGGGAGATGATTGACAAGGCTTTCTTGGTACACAAGTGTGTACGACTGTGGTATCCGGAGAAGTCGAACCTCTGCTTGATATGGGACATTGGAGAGATTTGGTCGGAAAGATTGCCAGGCCATCAACAAAAGGTCACTCTTTTCGTGGTGGGCCCGAAGCAGGCACTGCGATGGTTTAAAGAGAATGTGATGAAATATAGAAAATTGGAAGCACCAACCGTGGATGCGATACACGGTATTAAGTATAGCAGCAGGCTTGAGTTGTTTGAATCTGCCTGCAAGTTATTCGCTGTACTGATGGAAGTAAAACGTGTATGGAGCCGCATACGGTTTTTCTCGTGGTTCATGGCGACGCTGACTTCTTGGCCGTATGTCTTGACAAAGAACCACATGAAGATACATCAAAAGGAGTATCATCAATTACTGGCTGAAATAGAAGGGTCGGAGACTTTCAAGAGGCCGCTGCGCACCCATCGTATTGGAATAACTACGGGATAGAAGTGGTTTGGAAAGGGATCCAGAGATAACAACAAAGCGAGGAAGTCAATACTGGAGGAAGATCAGGCAAAAAATGTGAGATTAAGCCTAAACCACTTTTTTGCCTGAACCGAGAGCTCAGGATGAAGAAACTACCAAACCATTCCAAAAAATTACTAGAGCAGAAAGAGTGAATGCGGGCCTAAGAGCAACTGAAGGCATGTGAGAAAACCGTGATTAGTTCCGACGATGAAGAAGAATTGACGAGGCAGATCACGGTGTCGAGCGCGTCTGGACCCAGTAAATCAAAGACAAGGGGGACAAAATGGCTCGGGCACTCTGGGTGGAGTCTTGAGTACTGAGCAGGGAAAAATTGGGATTTGAGTGTGAACTCAGATGAAATCTGAGACAACAAAAGATATTTCAACCTACGAATTTTGTTATCTAATACACCGTATTATTGATTTATCAAAACTTGCATGATTGTTTTTGAATGTGTTGAACAAAAGAGATTTTACAGAAAAAGTAATTTACAAAGCTGGAATTCAGGTTGCAGTTGGATGAATGTTTTGATTGCTGTTTAGCTATAGAATGACGATTTTACATGGCTGTGAGTTTTGGGGATAAAGATAAGGTTGAATCTGCTACAAACTTCTGTAAATGTTATCTTGAGTTGTACTCAACATTCTGCTCTCACTGACATGAAGACGAGGCGAGATGAGAACATCAATCATGAGTCCGGGGAGCATGTGCCAGTCGGTCACATTTGGAAGTTTGACCTTGATTTTCGGGAACAAAGTAATTGTTTTGAAAAATTCGAATAAACATGTCATGCTCAAGTTTGTCTTGACAACTGAAAATCAAAATTTTAGTTTGATCAAAAGACTCGAAAAAATATCGCGGGAAATTCGATAAAAATTAAGCTAATTTCTGTTCGCATTTTTACTAAAATCAATAATTCGAGCAGAACTATTTTGTTCCCGACAGAGAACACTGAGATTTCAAACGAGAGTGCCCTTGCTGGGCAAAAGAGAACCTTGGTTAGGCAAGCAGACGAGTGAAGCTGCCCAATGGTCCAAAAGAGTTGCTTTACTTTTATTATTTTCTTAATTTAGAGTCGCGTCACTATGTGAGTGCTGAATTTAATTTTTTTTTGTGCGTATTTTACACAATTATCTTGAGATAAGGCGGGTTTTAGGTTGATCCATTTGAAATGGATCAAAGGTCAACTGTTCAATAAAAACTGAAAACTAATGGTATATTTGAATTTCCAACCCTGTGTTTAAAGGCGTTCGCGTGTATAGTTATTTCGTGACCTCAGAATGGGACCGTTCTTATTTCTGGAGTGGGGGGTATTTTGGTTTTAGCCTTCAAGCTGTAACATGACCTTGTAGTCTCATGTCTTACGCGAACCGAGTTGACTCCGACAAAATCAGGTATAAAAGCACAAGAGATATTGTCCTTGACCCTTGAGCCAAAGGTTTTAGGGCCTATTTTTCTTATCCTTATTTGTGACATAAGTGGACGACTGTTACAATGCATTGTTCGATTGTTAGTCATTTAAATCAAATACTTCAGCGAAAACAGTTAACGTCTTGAGTCTGGTTGTTTTGGATATTGAGTGTAATGAAAACAAAATAGTGAAAAGGCTCAAAATGTGGGACAATCCTCCCAAAAAATTCAAAGCAACATCTCAATATGCTTGATGTACGAAGCATCTTCTTGGAATCATTTGTAGCAGTGGGTACATATACTGAGCTTGAAGAAATATTGAAAAAATTGAAAGTTTGAGAAACGGAATTTTTTGCAGAAGATTATGAAAATTGTAAAATTTTGTCAAACATTTTGTGAGCCAAGGTGACTACGCATCCGCAAAAAATCAGAATTTGGTTTTCAGAGATGAAGAATATGATTGGAGGTGTAGCAAGTAACCACTTCAACTTGCAAAAGTTCTTCACTGTACAGGAAGAAAAGATTTGCATACGGAACATTTTACACATTTTGTTTCACTTGTTTTTGAAAATTAATTATTCATCACTATCAAAACTTTTCTTTTCAAAGTTGAGTTTGGTGATGCATATGACAAGCACTTATGTTTAGGAAATTTTGTTTTTGATGAGTAGAATCATGAAAGAAAACCATCGAAACTTTTTGGATGAACTTGTAATAGATCTCTTTTAGTTTTTTGTGCCAATTTTTTTGTCATAGCTTTGAAACTAGCAGGTGCAATCGTTTGAATAATTATATCCATTACATGGAAGAAACAACAGTTTGAGTTGCAATTTTCTCAATTACAGTCGGTTATATTTCACCTTCTCCAAATCTATGAGTTAAAACTTTTCTACCAAAGAACAAATTTTCTATTTCGCTAGTTGGTCCGAGTGGACCTGTAATTGCGCATTTTTTTTGAATGGTTAAAAATTGGTACATTTCAACCCAACATTGAGAAAAAAACTTTTTTAAACAACAGCAATCACCTCTTTATAGTTAAATAGAAAGAAAAAACCTTAAATTTATCAGAGAAGTTGACTTTGAACTGATTGAGAACCTTCCCAATAACGGGACAAACATCTGTTAATATTTGATGACTCTTGTGGAGAATTTTCAAATTCTAAGAAGTTTGGGAAAATTGTCATCTGTGGAAGACATAGGAGACTGAAAGCAATATACATTAAGCATAATTTGTTGCATCAAAACAAATTGGGAGGAGATGTTGAGTTACAAAATACACACAAAATCCTGTTCAGTTTATCGAGAGATGTTTAACAAATCAACACATTAAGTCAACATTTAGGTCTACGATCACACCTGAAAGAGTGGTATAAAGATGCAATATCTGTACCTCATGGTCTGAAAAGGTAAGTCTGAACAGATTGTACTCTAGGGGTTGAGTGGCGTAAGGCTCTGTGCAAAATTTGAGTAAAACATTGGGTTTGTCAAAAAAGAAAGCGTACATTTTTTTTACAAAACTTGTTCCTCCAATCAGACGTTTTCAAAGATTTCAAGCTTTTTCAAAAAATATCACGGAAGTTTTGTTTATGGACTTGGCTTTTGTGGACAAATTAGCGAGTCGAAACAAGGGAATCAAACACTCATTAGTTGCTGTTGAGATTTTTCTGCGATTAATCAGAGTTCAAACAATGAAAACAAAATACGCCACAGACACTTTGCAAGCTGTCAAAAAATGGTTTCTCGAAAAGAAAACTCCTCAAAAACTTTGGATTGATAAAGGAAAATTATGAGGAAGCTTTCGAAAGATTTTGCAAGGAGAAAGACATTGAAATTTACTCAAAATTGAGTAAAACAAAAGCTGCATTTGCAAAGAGAGTCATCTATCAATAAAACGCAAATTTGATTGATGCATCGCCGATCATGGTGAAAATTTCATTCACAAGTTACCTCAATTTGTGTCTATAATGAACTGTCGTGTCAATACATCTACTGGGAAACCACCTGGAGAAGTCGAGAAAACTGATTTTCCGTCAATTATGTACAATAAACCTCTAATAAGGTATAAGAAACCAAAATTCAAAGTTTGAGATAGAGTGAGAATTTCAAAGAATGATTTTTCTTTTCGAAAGGATAACAAACCACAATTTACAGATGAAATTTCGAAATTTTGGCAATATTTACAAAAAAGCCTCCAACAAAACTCATCAAAGTTATTGACAAATAAGAACTTCCGCAAAAATAATCAGAAGAAAAGTAAATCATTTTTCTAAACTAAGCCAATAACAGAAAAATTGAGGAAATCCGGGTGCTCAAGCATTTAAAGATAACGAAATTGCACAAAAAGTTGCTGTTTATTTATCAAAGGATCAATCAGTGTTTATTATTCAAAGCTCGGTTGAGTTACAAAATACACACAAAGTCCTGTTCAGCTCACCGAGAGATGTTTTACACTTCAATACATTAAGTCAACAATTAGGTCTATAATCACAATTGAAAGAGTGGTATCAGGATGCAACATCTATTCCTTTTGGTCATTTACTCATTGATCTAACTCCAAAAATACCTTGGATCTCTTTAAAAATCTGAAAACGTAAGTCTGAATAAATTGTATTCTAGGGTTAGAGTGGCTTGCGGTTCTGTGCGAAGATGGAGTAAAGCAAAAAAGAAAGCAGTACATATCAGTCCACCAATCAGTCGTTTCCAAAGACTTAGAGTCGAATAATGGAGTCAAACGTTTATTGGTCGCTGTTGAGATTTTTCTGCGATTTCAAACAACGATATCAGAGTTCAAACAAGTAAAACAAAATATGCTAAAGACACTTTGCAAGTTTTCAAAAAAAAAAAAACGATTTCTCGAAAAAACACTCTGGGTTGATAAAGGAACAATTTATGGGAAAACTTTCGAAAGATTTTGCATTGAAGTTTCTCCAAATTGAGTAAAAAACCAAAACAAGCTGCATTTGCAGAGAGAGTCATTCTATCATTAAAACGCAAACGTTATCGATACATAGAAGATCACAGTGAAAATTTCATTCACAAGTTACCTCAATTTGTGTCTAATATGAACTGTCGCGTCAATATATCTACTGGGAAACCAATTAGAGATGTCAAGAATACTGATTTTCTTTCAATTCTGTACAATAAACCTCTAACAAGGTATAAGAAAACAAAATTCAAAGTTTCGGATAGAATGAGAATTTCAATGAATGATGTTTCTTTTCGAAAGGAACACAAAACACAATTTACAGATGAAATTTTGAAATTTTGGCAATATTTAGAAAAAAGCCTACAACATGCATCATCAAAGATTTCGACAAATAAGAACTTTTTGGGAAGTTTTCTGAAAAAAAGCTGCAAAAAAGTTCGTAAAAGAGCTAAGTAAATTTTGTTAAAGCTAATTTTCTATCGATCGGTTGTCATGGATTCTTTTACTATTGAGTTAGTTTCTAAGGCTTCTTTTTATTGTTATTCGAAAAACAGTCTTTGTTTTTTTTTGTACAAATTTTTTAACCAATCGAGTACATTTGAAAGGAGAATGGGAATTTGCTATTTCAAAAATATCATACCCTTTTTGTACCAAAATAGTACTGAGGGAAAGTTTACATTCGTAGACGGTAGAAAAATTTGTGAGGAGAAAAGGAAGATTGAACCGATGCTTAATGAACCAAGATTTTATTCAAGTATTGTTGATAGAGATGGTGCCATTAACAATAAAAATCGAGAATGTCTAGGTGCTCATGCATTTGAAGATAACAAAATCTGTGTATCATTAGATAAAACTACACAAGAGAATGCTGTTCTTTTACTTTAGGATTAATTAGTGTTTATGATTCAAAGTTCTGATTTGAGTCACATTTTTGGTTGTTATTTAAAACAAAATCAAAAATGGCTTATAATGAGTGGGAAAGGACAGCATCAACTTGAGTTTTCTCACGACATTACAAGAATACATTCGTTGATGATGTATAGTGATATTAAAGAATATAACATAGTCGGTGATACAAAATATCCTTTATTGAAATAACTTCATTCATCTCCAGCGTAAAAAGTGGAGACATAATTTGTACTGGGTAGTACATGAATCATCAGTCCTTCACAAATTGAGAGTTTGAAAAAACTGTTAAAAACTGTTTCCAGAGTATCAAGATATAACTAAGAGATAGTGCAGGCGAAAAAATTCTTTTGTGTTGAGTTGTTCTATCGCAAGATTTCGAAAAATGTTTTTTGATTTAAAATTCACACGAAATGGTTGCTCAAAGTTCAGCTGATTTCAATATTTTCGAGGACATGCAAGACAATGTGGAAGAGATTTTAGTGCCCATGGGAGTGCTGCATTCCCCTTCATTAAAAATATATGGTCCCAACTGCAAAAAGAATTGGAGCAGATTTATTTAAAATTGCTGTTCCAGAGATTGGAGAAGTTGAAATTGGACGCAAAAATTCAAAACGAATGCAAAAAATGTGGGAACAAAATCAGTTTGTGAACAATTAGGAGTTGGATTAAACTCTAAACGTAGAACTAGTAAAACCAGATCCATTTCTCGAAAAGTAGATCAAAAACCAGCCTTTCTTGCAAAATTTTTGAACAATTAAAATTGAGTATAAACCAAAATAGTCAATTTTTGTACGGAGGTTTTAACAACTCTTTGTTGGAAATTTTTGATAAATTCCCATTTTTGAAACAATTATGTCATCTTACACACAAAAAGTATTCCTCAAAACTTCTCTTGATGAAAGCAGAATTGAGTTTGAACTTGAAACGGATCGTAATATCTACCTGGATATACGTGATACCAATCTTAGTTTAAAGGTTCAATTATTCAAGGGAAGACAGTTTGATGCTTTCAAGAGAGAAAAAACGGAACATAAAGTAAAATCTGAGGAAGTTTCAGAAGAGGAACCAGGACGTTACTTAACATTTGTAAGCAATCTATTGCATTCACTATTGTCCAAATCTGACGTTTCTTTTAACAATACAATGGTTTGTAACGCTAATGGGTTATATCATCATAAGGCACAAATATCGAACGATTTCAAATCATCGGCAGTGAATAAAAAAGGAAAATTTGCTTGTCATGGATACAGTTTTGAAGAAAATCCTGATGCATTTGATATGCCTCCGTTCACTGATAGAGAAATTTTCTTTGGAACGGAGATAACTTTACACTCTATGGGGGGTTTGCCATTGATTTGTTTACTTGCGAAAAATTGTTACTACCAAATATCAAAGTTCGAGTTAAACTTATTCAAGCTAGAGCTAAATTCTACATGATATCTGATAATCCAAATGTCAGTTTGAAAATTGTTTGCTGTTTACCAGAAGAGTTTCAGTTGCTTAACCTAGTCATCAAAACTTGCAATGGAATCTGGAAGGAGAACCTGCTCAATACAATTACATGAAAACTATAGAAAGAACCTTATCATACCTTTTTGTCGATACTGATTCAAACAAGAAAATATATTCAATTAACTCTCTAATACGAAGAATAGCTGTTGAAACGAATACATTTTCAGCTGTTGCGGGATCTTTTTTAAAAACTCTTTCAACTATCAAGAAAAATTTTCAGCTTTCATTTGAGAGAGCTTAGGTTTATTCGGGAAAGGAAGAGCAATGGTTTCATTAGATACAACTTCTCCTTGTCGCCCTTACCCTACAACAATGAAAACAAGGCAGTTTAACGAAGATTTGCCAGCTCTCTCTATGAAGATTTTCAAAATCACTATATTCTGGTTTTTGATTTGACTTCACTACAGGATGCAGCTTAACAGTTGCATTATCCAGAACTTAGTGGAGAAAGCTCAAGATTTTTTACAGTTTTCCTTGGAGCGAGTAACCGAAGTGATCGTCTTAGGAGAAATATTATCGAAAGTTCAAATTGACAAATTTCAGAGCTTTCAGGTTCCCACACAACAATTGTACATTTTTGGGACTTTTCATTGTTATTTTTTCTGTACTTTTTATATTGTTTTTCTTCAGTACTAAGTGTCCAGATAAAGTAAGCAATGAATGCTGTTTAAATGAAAAACCGAGAAATTTTGTCATGCTAGACGTAAGATAGTGTTCAATAACCTTAGTCCAGTTCATAGGACATGTACATGGGATTTTGTTGATCATTACATGAATGCGTGTAAGTATATTATTCTTATTGTATCAAGCCATCATTTTCTTTGTTCTTAGATATCAATCAAGAAACAATTGCAAAAATGTATATTTTTTTTACTCTGCTAATTACTGAAAGAAATCTTGAGCTCAGGTTTAAGTGCATGTGATCTTACTTTTCTGACAAAGTACCTCATCTAACAAAAAACTTTTTTGCAATCATCAACTCAGCTCCAAACAATGATAGAGAAGAACACTGGACAAAAATGCTCGACTGGATAAAAGTTATTACTTTGCTGATTCTTTGAGTCAAAAAATGCAACTCAGTATTTTCTGACAAAAAAGTCTTTGCGAATGATTCCCAGAAAATTACAACAAACTGATGATTTGTGTTGGCTTAAAGCAATTTATTCTGCCTTTCTTCTTTGTAAAATCTATCAGAGAAATTGAATAGTGTTCTTGATGTGCATGTTTAAAAGTTTATAATTATTTTCTATGCAAATATGTTTTTTTTTATTTGTAAGTCTAAATTATGGTAGTAAATTTTTTATACAATGCAGTGATTTTTATGTTTCTTTGTAATTTAACTTTTTTTCTCAAAAAACTCAATTTTTCGAAGTTTCAGTAGTTTCCAGCAGAGTTTTAGGTAGATAGAGCACTGTGTTAAAAAGTAAAGTTATCTAATATGATAATTAATAAGACGAATTATACCAAATCTTGTCGCGTTTCGAAGTTTTTAAAAAAAGATCTCAATAATTTTTTGATAAAAAATCTCAAATTTCGCCCAAAAACTCTCACCATTCACTCTTACTAAGAAACCAAGAAAATAATTGCATAACCTTCATCCCACATTCTCCACGTAACTAACAATTGATATTTACCAATTAGATAACGGATGCCGAAATGCTTGTGAAAAAATTAGACATTTCCACACAAAATCCAAAAAAATATATTCCTACCATTCTCGTACCATCACAAAAACCATGAAACCTCACTAATTCTACTTCCTACATTGTAGTCTCTATACCACATAGCTTAATAGGTTAACACATAGCTGGGTGACTGGATCTTCTATCGCCTATCTTAAAACATGTGGGTCTCCAAGGACCCCCCACTTTAGCCTTAACTTCTACTACTAACTGGACTAAGTTACATTTGTTTTCTAAAATGCTAGGAATTACCGCTTATTTTCGGTCACAGCGAATTTGAATGCTCTTGTCAAAAGCTGTTTTTTAAATTTTTTTTAAAAAGTGAAATAGTTCTAATGAATAATAACTTATCGAAAAATTTGTAGCATTCCAAGTGAGTTCAAATTATCAAGATTATTGAAAAAAAAACTAAAAAGTAAGCACCGTGGGAAAGATACCGTGGCCTTTAAAGGAAACTTGCACCAATTTTCAAAGGCGGATAACAAATTTGAACTTGAAAAAACATAATTTCTACTGGGTAGTACATGAATTTTCAGTCCTTCACAAATTGAGAGTTTGAAAAAACTGTTAAAAAACTGTTTCCAGAGTATCAAGATATAACTAAGAGATAGTGCAGGTGAAATTTTTTTTTGTTGAGTTGTTCTGTTGTTCCGCAAGATTTTGAAAAATGTTTTTTTTTATTTAGACTTCACACGAGATGGTTGCTCAAAGTTCAGCTGATTTCATTATTTTCGAGGACATGCTAGACAATGTGGATGAGATATTACTGCCCATGGGAGAGCTGCAATCCCCTTCATTAAAAATTAATATTCCCAGCTTCAAAAAGGATTGGAGCAGTTTTATTTGCTGAAATCGCTGTTCCAGAGATTGGAGAAGTTAAAATTAGACGCAAAAATTCAAAACGAATGCAAAAAGTGTGTGAAAAAAATCAGTTTGTAAACAATTAGGAGTTGAAAAAACTCTTAACGTAGAACTAGTAAAACCAGATCCATTTCTCGAAAAGTAGATAAAAAACAAGCCTTTCTTGCAAAATTTTTGAACAGTTAAAAATGAGTATAAACCAAAGTAGTCATTTTTTGTACGGAGGTTTTAATAACTCTTTGTTGGAAATTTTTGATAAATTTCCAGTTTTTGAAACAATTATGTCATCTTACACACAAGAAGTGTTCTTCAAAACTTCTCTTGATGAAAGCAGAATTGAGTTTAAATTTGAAACGGATCGTAATCTCTACTTGGATATGCGTGATACCAATCTTAGTTTAAAGGTTCAATTATTCAAGGGAAGACAGTTTGATGCTTTCAAGAGAGAAAAAACGGATCATGAAGTAAAATCTGAGGAAGTTTCAGATGAGGAACCAAGACGTTACTTAACATTTGTAAGCAATCTATTGTGACGTTTGTTTTAACAATACAATGGTTTGTAACACTAATGGTTCATATCCTCATAAGGTACAAATACCGAACGATTTCAAATCATCGGCAGTGAACAAAAAAGGAAAATTTGCTTGTCATGGATACAGTTTTGAAGAAAATCCTGATGCATTTGATATGCCTCCGTTCACTGATAGAGAAAATTCCTTTGGAACAGAGATAATTTTACACTCTATGGGAGGTTTGGCATTGATTTGTTTACTTACGAAAAATTGTTACTAACAAATATCAAAGCTCGAATTAAACTTATTCAAGCTAGACCTAATTTTTACATGCTATCTGATAAATCAAATGTCAGTCTTAAAATTGTTTGCTGTTTACCAGAAGAGTTTCAGTTGCTTAACCTAGTCATCAAAACTTGCAATGGAATCTGGAAGGAGAACCTGCTCAATACAATTACATGAAAACTATAGAAAGAACCTTATCATACCTTTTTGTCGATACTGATTCAAACAAGAAAATATATTCAATTAACTCTCTAATACGAAGAATAGCTGTTGAAACGAATACATTTTCAGCTGTTGCGGGATCTTTTTTAAAAACTCTTTCAACTATCAAGAAAAATTTTCAGCTTTCATTTGAGAGAGCTTAGGTTTATTCGGGAAAGGAAGAGCAATGGTTTCATTAGATACAACTTCTCCTTGTCGCCCTTACCCTACAACAATGAAAACAAGGCAGTTTAACGAAGATTTGCCAGCTCTCTCTATGAAGATTTTCAAAATCACTATATTCTGGTTTTTGATTTGACTTCACTACAGGATGCAGCTTAACAGTTGCATTATCCAGAACTTAGTGGAGAAAGCTCAAGATTTTTTACAGTTTTCCTTGGAGCGAGTAACCGAAGTGATCGTCTTAGGAGAAATATTATCGAAAGTTCAAATTGACAAATTTCAGAGCTTTCAGGTTCCCACACAACAATTGTACATTTTTGGGACTTTTCATTGTTATTTTTTCTGTACTTTTTATATTGTTTTTCTTCAGTACTAAGTGTCCAGATAAAGTAAGCAATGAATGCTGTTTAAATGAAAAACCGAGAAATGTTGTCAATCTAGACGTAAGATAGTGTTCAATAACCTTAGTCTAGTTCATAGGACATGTATATGGGACTTTGTTGATCAATACATGAATGCGTGTAAGTTTATTATTCTCATTGTTTCACCCTAAAATGAGTTATATGTTTCTTTGTAATTTAACTTTTTTTCTCAAAAAACTCATTTTTTCGAAGTTTCAGTAGTTTCCAGCAGAGTTTCAGGTAGATAGAGCACTGTGTTAATAAGTAAAGTTATCTAATAAGATAACTAATAAGACGAATTAAACGAAATCTTGTCGCGTTCCGAAGTTTTATTTTGAAAAATCCCACTGTTTTTTTGATAAAAAATCTCAAATTTTGCCCAAAAACTCCCACCATTGACTTACTATGAACCGAAAAACTAATTGCATAATCCCTATCCCACATTCTTTACGTAACTAACAATTGATATTTACCAATTAGATAACGGGTGCCGAAACGTTTGTGAAAAAATTAGACATTTCCATACAAAATCGAAAAAAAACTTTTTTCCTACCATTCTCGTACCATCACTAAAACCATGAAACCTCATCAATTCTACCCCCTACATTCTAGTCTCTATATCCAATATTAACACATAGCTGGGAGACTGGATCTTCTATCGCCTATCTTAAAACATGTGGGTCTCCAAGGACCCCCCCCCCCCCCACTTTAGCCTCAACATCTACTACTAACTGGACTCAGTTACATTTGTTTCTAAAATGCTAGGAATTATCGCTTATTTTCGGTCACAGCGAATTTGAATGCTCGTATTAAAAGCTATTTCGCTGTGACCGAAATGCTCGTATGAATGCTCGTATAAAATGTGAAATAGTTCTATTGAATAATAACTTATCGAAAAATTTGTATCATTCCAAGTGAGTTCAAGTTATCAAGATTATTGAAAAAAAACTAAAAAGTAAGCACCGTTGGAAAGATACCGTGGCCTTTACAGGAAATTTGCACCAATTTTCAAAGGCGAATAACAAATTTGAACATGGGTGTGTTCAATGAATGTTCCCGGGCAATGTGGTGCCCCAAAAAGTTGTTACACAAAAAGTTTGTTAACCCTCGGTTCAACTTTCAGAGGTGAATGTGATCAAAAAATCTTTCAATTCAACAAAGTACGCGATTTGTTTTTAAACTGGACTCATGCCAAACAATTGAACAGACTTAAAGGGCTGGAAAATTTACTTTAAAATTAACTGAAATTCCTGATAAACAGACGCACACAAACAACAAGATTATTAACTACCATCTTTAAAAAAAATATTGTCCGTAAGTAAATTTTGTTTCAGTTACTAAATAAAAATCTATCTTGAAAATTTTGAGCCTTCTGTAAAAACTACCTATTCAGTTTTATATGGTTTGAAGCCAAATTTTATTTTGCCTAAAGTGAGATGTCTGCAGCGGGCGTTTACTTAAATTTATTTGAAAGAAACATATCTTACATTTTCTAAAGCAAAATGCATTTGGTTTCCTAGTTGAACCGTAATTTTTTGATTAAATTTTTTTGGAGAACTAACCCAAGTTGCAGACAATGTCACCCGAAGATGCTAGAAAATTACGCATCTGATCTGAATGAAAACGATATCTGATCCAATCGCCACTGCCCACAAGCACTTTACCTCTGCAATCTTGATCCGAATTTTGCATTGCAAAAATTTTGGCCGCTATTTTAGCAAAATATACTAAAAGCATTGTTTTTCCAGATCCTTTGCACCCTTGAACGACAAGTCTTAGCCCCCCTCTGCTAGGATCCTGCAAATGCTCAACGACAATGGAGATTATTTTCAATTGATCTGCTGTCCACATAATGAAGCGTTCTTTTCCTTTAATGCGAGATTTTACCAGCGAGGCTTCCTTCAAAATATTCACCGTTTTCGTATCTCCATCATTTACAAAGTCTTCAAAGTTCGTCTTGTTCTTATTGGTCGCTTGAATATAGTGTGAACTAACTTGATCATGAATTAACTCAAGTGAGCCTTCAATAGAGTTTAATGTCACCAATCGAGCAACGAACAATTCAAACTTCTCCCATAATTTGGGACTTAAATCGGGAATTGAAGCCAAATTCTGATTCCAAGTAGCAATAAAATTTTCAACAGTTAAGTCCGTCTTGCTGAAAATAAGAATTTTAACATCATTCTGATCAAGTTTTATTTCGCGCTCAAATTTGCATTTATTGTCATCATAGAGATGGCAGTAAACCAAATGAATTGGAGGAAATTCCGAGGTGGTTTTGTAGCCGTATTGCATGAGCATTCGAAGAAAGGCCGAATGTTTTGTGAAATCCTGTTTAATTTTTTGTGGCGTCAAACCCTTCCCTCCTTGAGCTTTTATGTTGAACAGAAAAACTCCTTTCACTGAATGCGCTAAAACCATGTCAATTTCAACTTGAGCCGATGGGGTGCTAAAAATCTCTCGTCCATTTATATTTGGAAATACAATGACGCCTCTTGAAAATTCTCTGTAGTTCTCCATAAGTAACCGATAGACTTTTATTTCACCTTCCTCGCCTTTTTGAAGAGATTTGAAATCTTTTTGCAGCTCGGGGCTCATCTGGATGTTTTTCAGGAACAGTCTTGGGATTCTGGCAATCGGAACTGAAGTTATTGGTCCTGCGTCAGCCCATTTACTATATTGACATCGCAACATTCTCAGGAGGGTCTCGTTGTCACTGAAAAGAGCTCTCTGTCTTCCGGGCATGTCCAGCTCAAAACCATCGAGCTCTTGATAAAAATCACGAAAGCAACTCTCCGCCATTTTGAAACTTTGATTTACAACAATGAATAATACAGAAAATGAAAACAACACGTCGCTGATTCAAAAATGCAAAAGAATCTCATTTTAAGCATTGTTTTGTTGTTAAGTTTTTGGCCAGTCTATAAAATATCACTGAGAAAGTGCTGTAAAATATCACTGAGAAAATTGAACATTAAGCTTATTTACCATAAGTTTAGCATATTTTTATTCTCATGTCGTCTTAAATCAGTCTAGCATAATTACCATAAGTATTTTTTTCACATGTGGTCATTCTCATCTGCGTCAAAGCCGTCACATGTTATATTAAGGTGGTCGCAAATTAAAACTCTCGCAGAAAAAAAAACATTTCGAATTTTGCGCACTGTGATCTCAGAGATTGAGTTTGGCTTTTAAAATGTTCTAGGCAACGTACGCATCATTCTGTAATCATAAAAGAATGAATAAAACCGATAAGTAACAGAAAAAATGAAAAGAACACGTTGAACATCTTGGTAAAACATTACAAGAAAGTTGAATTTAAAACTGGTTTTACCGTAAATTAAGCAGTGTGTTTTTCTCATGCCGTGATTGAAGTCATAAAAACCAGATCTGCGTCATTAGCTGTAACATGTTATGTGAAGCTGGACGCAAGTTAAAGCCATAAATTAAGCAGTTTGTTTTTCTCATGCCGTGATTGAAGTCATAAAAACCAGATCTGCGTCATTAGCTGTAACATGTTATGTGAAGGTGGACGCAAATTATAATTTTTGCAAACGTGTTGTTGTACACATTTTCCCTTTGTTTTGAATTGGGCTCAGTAACAATACTTTATGCAGTTTTATCACCAAAACTAATTTCTAAAATAATAGTTTGCAAAATTGTCATAAATTGATCGCTGCATGAAATCACGTTTTTTCGTGAGAAGTAGTTAAAATGACTTGTCGATGATTTATCTTAACAAAATTCGCTTTAAGAATAATAAAATAAAATTGTAATTGGTTTGAAGAAAAAAAAATGAGCGTAAAGATTCAGTCAGTTTCTGCAAAAGTTAGAATAAAAACAAACTTCATTTTGTTCTTTCGGAAATGATAGCAACTGTAGCAACAGCTGATCAAAAATACAAATTTTTTATACAGGGTGTTTCAATAACCTTTATTTGCAAAATTTCTTTCTCTTCAAGATTATTTGTGCTTTTGAAGTAGGTATATGTTATTAACCAAACGAATGGACCAGTTTCAAGATTTTAATTTTAGTTCGAATTTTGCTTAAAGATGCATAGAGAGTTTTGGTCAAATTCTACGCAAAATTAATTTTCATCATATTTTGGCCTGAAAACAACTGTTTTTGCAGAAGACAACAACAACTTGCCGAGTTCGGATGCTACTTTTCAATAACTTAGATGTTTTTTTTCTCGTCTTTTTTCAATTTTCATTAAATTTTTTTTTGCATTGTGAGCTGAACAAGCTACTACACATAAAACATGAAATTGAAAATTTAATTTCTCTTGTTATTTGTTATAATAAAACAAAAAATGATGAACACCAAAATGTTTAGAAATAATCCAGAATTTTCATGCATTTTTTTGCAAAAACATTGATCAAAAAATAAACCTTCAAAGTCGGCTAAAAACATTGGCTCAAAAAGCAAGCAAACAGAGCCTTTTGATATAATTTATTTATTTATGTTAATTTATTTATGTGTTAATTTATTTATGAACCAAACGAATCGACCAGTTTCAAGGTTTTATCATTAGTCCAAATATGGCAGAAAGAAGCATAGAAAAATTTTGTTAAACTCTACGCATTTTTAGTCCTCATCATATTTTGTCCTGGAGTTTGAATTATTTCTTGCTGAAAATAACAACAAAATATGGATGAAATGTGTTGTAGATAAAACGAAAGATTTCGAAAAAAAGGTGAGAGTTCGGTTTTGAGAAGCAGATTTTTTTCAATGGGTGCTTGAAGAAATTTGATGGTTTTTCAGTAATTTTATTTTAATAGCTCATATGATTTATATTTGATAATGTCACTGTAGCCAGAGTCTAAAGTAATCGTTAATTAACTAGATTTTTAGTCCCCCTGGTCACGGCCAGCGTTGTGAGTCGTCAATAAATCTCGATTCTTTTGCGGTTTTTTGCCGTTAATATAGAATAGTTTTCAGATTTTGTTTCAATAGAGAAAAAAGAGGATATTCGGACACTGTGCGAATGGCACAAAATTTTACGACACAATTTTTCTTCAAATTAGTTTCGTTTTTTTGTGTGTGGTGTGGTAAAAAGGTCGTAACGTAAAAAAGGAAATTAGGCACATTGGACAATTTTGGACAATTTGGCTAATTGAAAACAGTGTCCATCGAAAAATGACAAGAAAAACGAAAAAAAAAATCATAAACAGATTGTGAAATATTTTAATTTTTTTTGAATGCTAGGAAGTTGTGATTCTCAAAGTCAACTAAGTTAACCATAGGTTTTCATAGCTTAAACTTGGTTTAAATAAGCTTTTGCAAGCCTGCATAAAAGCAAGTAACCCAACAAAAAAGATATCATAAAACTGCACGGAAAAACGTACTCAACTTAATTTGACTGATTACTTAATTTTGCAAAAGTTCTGACACTCCAAAACTAGAACATTTTTTTTATTCAAATTATGTCATTCTCTATCTCCAGAATTTTTCTAAATTGGATATTCTTCTGACATTCTTCCTTAAAGTTTTTTTTTTTCTACTTTAAAAAATTTAGTTGCTAACCAAATTATTCAACTGCAGGTGTTCTGATAATCATTTTATGAAAGATTTCAAAAGGACTGGCTGCTTGACTATTATTTGTTTGCTTTGCAAAGTAGAGCAAATTAATCAATTAGTTTTTTTTGATATCCAATAAAAAGAAATTAAAAAAATTTATTTTGTAGTTTTGTTCTTTTGATATTCAATAAAATAGTATAAGAAAGCTATTGATTTTTCTAAAGAATCTGAGCTTGGAAAAAAAAACTAAATCGGACTTGGACTCAACAAGCGGTATTTTTTTTCTTTCAAATTTTCGTTTTATGGCCCAGTGAAAAATCCTTAAAGCATAGTCTTATATTGACGTGAAAAAATGAAGCTCTGCTACATCACAGAAAACATCGTACTCAACAAATCAAAACGGTAAGTGACCCAATTCAGATAGAACAATGATCATATGAAGAAGCCGAGCCATTTAGAGATTTCGTCGTTGCTTTGCACAAAAACAAAATTGCATATACCTCCACTGCTTTCGTAGTAACCGTGAAATGAAGACAGTTTTGAATTGCTTAAATTTTCACCGAATACTTTGAGTTGAAGTCAAAACTATTAGAAACGAACGACCAATTATTTCTGAATGACGATATATTTCAGTATAAAATATACGGAGTCTTGATGGCTTTATTCAAATATCTATGGCAATTTTTGTGTTATGGAATCAATGGCAATCAATATCTATGGCAATCAAAAAGATCAGTTTTGCCGAAAAAGAGACTTCCATGGATCAAAAACTAATTGGGATGACAGAGCTCATTTGTGTCTTTTGCGTGTCTTCTTCGTAATTTTGCTTGTCTTCCTCAAGTTTTTCAAACACTACAGATAAGCGCATTTCAGTTATTTAGGCAAAAAAAATTTCCTTTTTGTATGTGTTACTCCGTATAATTTAAACCAATAAATTAAAAATGCAAGAAGTTGGAACACAAAGTTAAATAAAAAAGAGTAGTCTGCCAATTTTGAGACAAAGTTTGCATACAATTTAATTTTTTAGAAGAACTTTTTAAGTACATATGGTCTGACAAATATATTTTGCTTGCAACATTGCCTGAAATAAATCATTTCACCATTTTTAAAATTTTGAAACTTATTTCAGAAATATGCATTTCCTTTAGCATCCGATAGTCAACCCTTATTGTATTTTCTTATTTATCTACTATAAACATTAATGACGAAATTGATATCCTGCATTTGAGAATCTATTTGATTTGAGCGGTGAAAGGTAAGTGTATCAAATCTTAGTTGTTTTGACCCACCATAGTCAGAAATTGTGAAATTTTGAAAAAAAAATTGCTGAGTTAAAGATAAGAACATTTAAACTGGATAAATTATAGATCAAATTTTTTTCAAAAATCAACCTACATGCTGTTCTTGAATTTTGCGAGCAACCGCTATAGGGACCTTAGTTTTTAATGATCATGATTGCTTGCATTTTAGGACGGGTCACCTCCCTAGCAAATTTAGATGTCCAATTTAATCTCTACCTCTATTCGGGCTCGGGTCTTTAGATCGTAGATCGGTTGTGTTGTTAAATTCTAACAATTATCGTACGAAAAAACCGATGAATATAATTAGTTTCAACCCATTTAACAAAAAATATATGCAAAAAAAAATGTGTTTCTAAATCAAAACGCATATTTAAATATCAACTTTTACAGTGAGCATAATAATTTTTTCAAAACTTTGGAAACAAGGTTTATCAAGAAAGACAAAAATTAGCAGCCAAAAACTTAGAGAGCCGTTGCGTCTTGGCCATAGATAGGGGTTACGATACTTGCTAATTTCTTCGACAAGTTAAACAAAATCTACGGACTGGAGGTTTTGCTCGATTGGTGTGTGCCACTTATGGCGTTTGTTCAGAGCGGACATGTACTCTCGTAACCACTGAATCCAAATGATGTTGGAAAAAAAAACTGTGCCCGGATACAGCGCTTGCGATGGTTGAGGGTTGGCTCGTTGCGACTACAGTAACACTCGCGGAATCTTTTTCCACTGAGAAACAGGACGCGTATTTAAAGAATAGTCTACAGGAAAGAAATTTGTCTGGAGAAGTTATTCAATCATTTTACGTGGTGTGAGAATCAAATAAAATACTGCCACTACAACGTACAAGCCTTAACTACGAGGCATCATGCTGACAAAGTGATGTATTTCCATTCTATATTTATTTGTACAGAAAAGATCATTCTGAGTTCGAGTCAATAGGAAAAGCTTTTCCTTTGCTCCGACAAAATTCCCTCTAACCTCGAACCAGATTGTTGATCGGCTTTCCACTAGATCAGCTAAAACCAACGTCCATAGACCGTAAAAATTTTGCGCGGTTGGTCTTTGTGATCAAATGACTGAAAAAATTGCCCAAACTCTCTCGGAATTCCGGCAAATTATTTCATAAAAGGGTCAGTAGGTGTCAAAACCGAAGTTATGGGCGGTATACTGTACGCTCGAAAGGCAGCTCGGACATTAAAGTTTTCAAACTACTCTTAGGGCACAAGACGTAGTTAAATTCAATAATGCAAAAAAGTACCCTAGTTTCGAAACGGCATGATCCGACTGGATGACGAAACACATTTAGCACATGATAGGTGCTCATACAAAAAATGCAGATGATTTACGAATAGCTTCACTAATCGCGATGAACACCAGGTATGATAGGGTGTTTTGATCTTATTTCGATTTCAGAAAGACGGTTGTTACGACCTGTAGACCCGCGCAGACCATCCGAACTGATGAAGGGTTAGTTATGCAAAGGGACTTATTTAGTTCATAATTTCCGACATGATTCTCAGAATATACCAATTTAATATCTGACATTAACTACTTTTTTTTTGAAAGAAGCATTTTTTATTTTTGTTGTTTTTGCGAGCTCAGAAGATATGACGGTTCTAAGTGTTGTTTCAAGTTAATTACGGAACTTAGGACCTAATCTGAGGATGAATTCTACAATGCGTAATATTTTACGAAAAGAGCTGATTTGATGCCATTTTTTGTTTTGTTTTTGGTTGGTTTGATGCAGGTTTTGTGACGAAAATAGTGACGGTGTCAAAAACATCGTAAATGGGGCTTTTTAGTCCCGATTCAGTGAATATCTCACTACTAGGATGGAACAACCAGTCACGCGATCTTAGGAAGCTTAGCCTATGTGTCTAGCTGATGTCTTTTTGAAATTAGTCGCCACAATTTTGGTGCCCGTAACTGCGAGATTGTTTCCGGCGTCGACAATTACCACTCATCTTCGGCGGTGACTTTAATAATTTCGCCTACTCGGTCGCCTACTACGACAAAGAGAGCCACTAGAGATTATTGGTGCAATCTGCCTACATGGAAAACTTGTGTATGATGACATTAAGTGCACCAATATTATTCTCTTTAAGGCGTTTGGCCAATAACGCAGGTTGCAGCTCTAACTTAAGGATAGATTTAGCTTCTATTGGTGCTATGTGCGCTTGGACGAGATTGAAGGAAAAGTTGGTATGCACAATGCGCCCAAAAAGAAATCGAACTACACAGAAGACTTTGTGCGATTTATCAGCAAACATACGTAATTTCATTTTCGGAGAGAAATTAAAAACGCGGAATTGTTAGCTGATATATGATTCGTAGGACAGT
The DNA here is from genome assembly GCF_963678635.1 of Symsagittifera roscoffensis. Taxonomy (NCBI): domain Eukaryota; kingdom Metazoa; phylum Xenacoelomorpha; order Acoela; family Convolutidae; genus Symsagittifera; species Symsagittifera roscoffensis. Next base: position 46,193,503 of record NC_087069.1, on the reverse strand, counting down.
GTTCCTTTCAAGGATGTTTTTTTCACCGTCTTTTGATGGCGGTCAAACCATCGTTGACCGCTGATTATCTTTAGTTCTCTCAAGAGAAGCGTGCTCCCGCAGTAGATGCGACCAACCCAAATGTGTCAAAGAATGAAGAGACGAAACCTTGGACAATGCTCTGTTTAACATTGCTTTTCAACTTTTTTTTATACCACGGCTAATGAAGAATGTGTTATCTAAAGTATATGGCTCTTTTTTAAACCTAGTGCATGCTGTGTTTTATCCTTACTGCCTAATTTTGTTTGTCCTGACCTACTTGTTCACTTGACAAACATAAATCATTCTCTATAATATTTACGTTTTTCGTCGTTACTTTGATGACGAATGGGGCAACTAGAAAGCAGTGGTGCTCTCTAGATACTTCAACTAATTGTTCATGAGAATAGTATGTGCTTCATTATTATCCTCTCCGATGCGAGTGGCCAGTATCGCAGGTTAAAATTCTATCTTAAGGAAAAACATAGCCTTTTTGCTTCTTTTGCTTTGACTAGAGTGAAGGAATTTTAACCCTCTTGAGTATCAAAAGTGTGCCTACAAGAAAATCCAACCGCGCAGAAGACTTCATGCGTTTTATCACAAACAAATGCAATGTCAACTGCAGAGCGAAAATAGAGACTCGGAATTGTTAGCTGGTATGAGATGCATAAGACAAAATGCCTTTCTATTTTTTATCACTTTTTTGGGACGTAAATCATCATCTCAATGACCGCTGATTTTCTATATTTCTCTCCAGAGAAGCTTGCTCCCACAGAAGGTGCGACCAACCCAATTGAGTCACAGAAAGAAGAGACAAAACTTTGGACCGTATGCTTTTCAACATTGCTTTTTTCTTTTTCTATTTATACCACGGGTGACAAAGAATGTGTTATGTAAGCGGGCGTTTTTTAAATCTAATGCTCGGATGATTTATCTTCACTGCCCTGACTTGACGGTTTAGTATTTACGTTACTAACAAACTTTTTCAACTAAAAAAACTTGCAATTTAAGAATTTCTATAAGGGCTTTAGTTAACTTTAAAGTTTCCGCAGGGCGTTTCAAGGAGTCAAAAAAATCGTCGTTTATAGAAAGTTTCAATCACTAGTTGTTCGTCATTAGTGGTTTGTGAAGTGCGAAGTTAGCACTTGTTAGGGAATCCCGAGTTCCGATAAAATTTCGAGTGAGTTGCTACGTCACCAATTCGCTTGTGGTACCCTTTCGTCACAGGAATCGCAGTGATGACTGATCATCCGCCACTCTGTCAACGTGGAAGAAAATTCCATCCATATCAGCATATGCTTCGTATGAAGTGTATACTTCATAGTTCATACAGCTTAAATAGTTCCTAGTAAATTGCTCTTATTCGAGTTGGAACTGTTTTTGAGGCATAACATGAACAATTAAATTTTGTGGAAAGTTTGAAAAGTGTGAAACTTCAAAACACTCAAAATAATAAAAAAAAAGTTAAAACATATTTTTTAATAAAAGTAGTAAACGTTATCTTACCCACGAATAGATGTTTCAGCTTCTAGGAGAACTTGCATATTTCCTACTAGCCTGCCCTATATCAAATTGGAGCTGTTTTTGAGCCACGGTCGACACACAAATTGCGAAGATTATTTGAAAAGTCAAAGTTTGAAACCCGGAAAAATATTGTTCATTTTAAACAAATTTACCTATCCTTATGAATAAAAAGAATAAAGTTTTGAGTCAATATGAAAAACGGCTGCAATGAAGCGATTCATCAAAATTAATTACTGCTGTTTGTAATACGTTTTGATATTAGCTTAAAACACTAAAATGCTACCTTGTTTGTTTCTAATGATGGTAGTAAACGTATTCTGATAATAAAAAATTCAAGTTCGCTTTTCAAGTTTGGTCAACGCGTTTCTCACAATTTAAGTAACTGTCAGAAAAAATTAATTTTTTTAAAACGATTACTGCTTCCAGTTAAACGCTCCCTCTTTTCAATTTTAAGTTGCTACGTTGTAGACTTCGTTCAGAGTTAAAATGTAAAAAATGAAAAATTTTTTCAGTGTATCAAATGCTGGATCATGTCTCGGATTCCAGGGCATATCGTATTGGCTGCTGAAGTCCAACGACAGTATTTCTAAATACGGATTCATTTGAAACTCTAATACGTGATAACTGACTCCAGTTTCTATTATTTGATTCAAAAAATCTGCGGCTATTACTCAAGTAATATCAGCCATTTATCGCTCCTTTTTGCAAACAGTTTGACTGAATCTGTTTTTTTTTTCATAGCTTTTCCGCTTAAAAAAAACAGTTCACATTTTTGTGATAAGGTTGTCCTTACGTTAGCATGTAACAAGTTAAGATTCCGACATTTTCCGTTCAGTTGTATTTTCATGTCTCAAATCGCCCTCAAATTCGTGTATGGAGTCGTTATTTTCATCTTGCTCAACTTTTCGATGCTTCTTTGTTTCTAAAAATTATTATCGCTCGGTACATTTGAAGATATATATTAACGCCTCTGGCATCTTGCTCTAGAATAAAATCAGTAATTGTCAATGCCCCAAAAGCAAAACATCTAGAAGAACTGTAATTTTCAGAATCTTAATTTAGCTCTTTTAAGCTATATATTGGTTTCGAACTTCCGTCACCCATAACTGGCACATCGAACCGTACAATTGATTGGGTTTTTCGTTATGCTCCGTTTTAGCATTAATTGTATACAATCATTGTAAATATAGGATACACGGGAATTTAGCAGCGATAGTCGACGACTTTCTTTTGATTGTTTTCCAGTTTTTCCACTTTAGGCACGGCTCGTTAAGTTTGAGAAGCTGGTCAACATTGACATTTTCGTCCGATTTTCCCACGTTTTCCAACTCAAAGTTTTCAATGCCCTCAATTTTGCTGAAGGAACACTCTGAAGGCATTGAATGCTGATCATAATTATCGTGCAGAGTAAGTAAATTTCTACTGTCAAACTGCCAACTACTGTCTAACTCAAACGTTTTTGAATAAAAGAATTCTTTCGGTATGCCAATAAAACAATCCAGGACCAGTAGGTGCCCTTTTCTGTGATAGAGTGCAAAGTCAATCAATTTCTTACGTATTTAGTGCATAGACATTTGAGGAGTTGGTAGAAGGAACGGTAGACTCCCGATTAGAAGCAATCTCGGGTGGAAGAATGTTGAGCACGAGAGTTTTCAGTCTTTCTTCCACGTGCAGGAATGCGACCTCTGTTTGACCACGCATGCCTCTCAGAGCAATGGTTTTGCAATCTTTTCGTCACCTTTCAAGTTCTTGGGCACTTTGAGCAGCGATAAACGCTTGGGTTATTTGCAGGTTGCATCTCTTCGTCTGCAGTCGCCTCTAGTTCTTCTTCACCAGGTGACTTTCGTTCTCGTGACTTTCGTTCTACTGTTACTGATTGGTCTTTGCCATTGAAAGTGCACTGCGGGTGGGCTGTCTTGGTGTGCACTTTCAACCACTTGAGTGTCTTGTTTTGCTTTTTGCAACCTTTTGCTGTGTTTTTTAGATCCTTTGGCTCATATGCGCTAAAAGGTGCCATGTCGAGTGTATCAGATTCTCTAGCGCATCATGATCGTTTCTTAGATGTCTCTGCATCTCCTTCTTTCAGCAAACATTTGTTGCATTTTACAAGTTCACAATCGACTGTTTGAGGGCGTGAGTCGACCATTCTCTGGAATGACTGATCAACTTCCTGATTATTTTTTAGTGGTTTTGAGTTCTTTTTTTTTTATCCAGCATCCCTTGTCTTTCGAGGTCCAGATTTAATGCCCAGTCTTTGCTGTACGTCTTGCTTCTTTGGGCGAGCAATTTTTTTGTTTCTACTGGTTTGCCTTTTCGTAGAGCCATTTCTGTTTCAATGCTTTTCAACTGAACTCTCTCTGTAATTTGAACGTTAGTGGATGTCCTCTTGCTGTCCATCAAGAGGATCACTCTCCTGGTTTTGTTCAAAACTGCATTTAGTTTGTCAAAATTGACTTTTCTGATGACTGCAGACTCTAGCCCGTAGAGTACTGATTGCTTAATGAAAATCTCCACTAACCGCATAATTGAGCCACTTTTTAGAGCTGGCCTCAATCTCACAATTCCTGTTCTAGCTTTTCTGCAATTGTGTGTAATTACTTCGCCGATGTCTTTTTCCGCACTTAGTGATCTGGCAAGGTACACAAAGGAATGTATTTCTTTTTTTTTGCCATTAAGGTAGATATCAGATGATCCTTTTCCATTCGCTACAATCATCTCGGTCTTACTTTATGATATCCCCATTCCTGTAATTTGGACTTCCTGATTCAGAGCATCAAGTCTTTCTTGTTCTTCTTCAATTGTGCCGTACATACTCACTAAACTGTTCGCATAAGCAATATGATCAACCTCTGGGCCTCTTTTCACCCCTTTCTTGCACACTTCGTTAAAAACTAGATTGAAGAGAGCGGGCCAATTACGCAAACCTGTCTCACTACTCTCTCAAGCACGAACTAGTTCAGGACCAGTAGTTGTCTCACTCCTCTTTCAAGCTCGAACTAGTTCAGGACCAGTAGGTGCCTCTCTCTTTGACAGAGTGCTAAGTCACTCCAATTTTAGGTATTTAGACCTTTGAGGAGTTGGTACAATGAAAGATAGACTCCCGATTACGGGCAATCCCGGTTGGAAGTATTTTGAGCACGAGAGCTTTCAGTCTCTCTTCCACTTGCAGGCATCCGACCTCTGAATGACCACGCATGCTTGAACAGTGCTGCCCTGTCAACCGAATCAAAGGACTTCACCAGATCTACGAAGATCGTTTCAGCTTTTTCTTCCCTTCACGTGCATGCTGAATCTATATTCGAAGATTCCAATTTGCCTGCACCGTCATTCTGCCACTTCTGAACCCAATTTTTAGATTGTTTGGAGTTTGGTCCGAGCTTATCTCGATTCGATTTTTCAGTACTTTGCTCAGTTTTGTTCCTTCAACATCAAGTACATATACCGATCGGTAGTTTAATGGCTGATTTTTTTTGCCCTTCTTGAAAAGTCTGATTTCTTTGCCATCTCTGTATGCTTTTGGGATACCTGCTGTTCCTTCCCAAATAGTTTCAAAGCTTGCTGTGATGAGTGCGACCACTTGGTCCTGCAAGGCTTTGAGCAGATCAGCTGTGATTTCACTCTGTCCTGATGCTTTTCCTGAGGACAGTGATTTGATTGCGAGCTTGATTTCTGCTCTGCTTGGGGTGTTGAGCAACTTGTTTGGCGCCTCTCTAGTATCATCTCCTTGAGGTCTGCATTATTTACATGTTCTTCTTTGAAGTGCGTTTTATAATGCAAATGAAATTGCATATTGCTTAGCCCGGAAGTTTTCTTGGCTCGATCAAACCAGGGGTTAAACGATCAGTTTTAAGAGTTTCCTGGACAACTCTAAATGCTTCTTCTATAGAGTTCTCTGAAGACAAAACTTCAAAGAGATTATAATCTGCTTCTACTGCACTTTCGTTGCAAACATTCGTGATGCATTTAATTTCGCGGTTGAGTGTTACGACCCTTTCTTTCAGTTCAAGGCTTCACTGCGCCAAAATCGGCTGCCTAACAGTCTGATTTGTCAGAAAAACGTTTCTGTAATGACTGTTCTATAATCAATCGTTGCAGAAGCTGAGTTAGATCTTATGGCTTTGCCATTAATGAAGCTAAACCGATTTCTGAGTTTTCCCTTTTCAGCCAGGCTCATTAAATTTGAGCAGCTGGTCCTCCTTGCTCATTGCTCTCAATTTTGTTGAAGGAACGCTCTAATTTGATTGAAAGTTGATCATAATTATCCTTCACAAACAGTAAACATCCACTGTCAAGTTGCCCATGAAGCACTTTTGAATAAGACATTTCTATCGTGTGCCAATAAAAATTTCAGAACCAGTATATGCTGTGTCTTGCACGGACGAGAATAATTTTCATAATCCAATTTTTTTAAACTCTTCTGAATGCTTCTCTAAAAGATTTTCTAACTGCAGAATGAATCCGTTTTCGAATAGCAGATGTTCTATTCTAGCAGGATGATGACATTGGTTGGTCCGTTGAAATATTGAATTTTTTTAATTTTTGGCGGGCAGTTACTTCGGACTGTGATATGGGTGTTATGAAAATGAATCGGAAATGTGTTTCTAATAAAAGTGCAAAATTGTTAGATTCAAGTTTTTTTCAGTTAATCTCTCAGATATTTCCCAAAAAATTAACTTAGTGCCCTCTTCCGCTCTTGTTTTCGCGCGTATTTGTTTATCTAATACTTTGACAATGACAAGGCTCACAAATGCTCTGGTTATCATTGTATTGAACTAATGAATCATACGCTTGTCACCAGAACCATCGTCATGCAAATGAATCACGACTACTGAGAATTCCATGCCATCTATTCCCTGAATATCGAAAAAACTATGGACTGACAAGTCACTCTCATATCCGTCAGAGCAATCATTTTACCAATTTCGATGATAAAAGTTTTTCTTGTTTTTACCCGGGTTGACCAAAAGTTATCATACAATTTCCTTATATGAGAAACTTCTTGTTATACAATTCCATACAATTCATTACATACACAAAAATGTATGAAATCTCTGTGATAAATGTTTTTCCATATATGGAAATTGTATGATCAAAAATATGTCATTTAAAAAAACTGTACGAGGAACATTTTTCTGGAAAAAATTGTCAAATGAGGAATAAGTTACATTAAAGCATATCCAATAAGCCGTGCAATCTCTGAGAACAAAAAGGTTTCTCAGAATTTGCAACCTCAGTTTTTACTTTTCTGCAGAAATTTTTTTCAAGTCTTTAGATAGCATGGACCTAATCTAATTTAAGAGGGCAATACTTGAGAAAAAATCCTGTGTAATTGAAGGAAAACCCCGGCAAACCTCATGCAGTTCGGTAATCACACTGGTTCTGACATCCACAAATGCATTTTCTATAAGGAGCTTTATAACTCCTGCAAGAAAGCGAAAAAAACAAAACGAATGCATGGACGATATCGGAAATTTAAGGCCACGATGGGACTCATATATTAGAAGACTTGGTTAAAAGTTAGTCAAGCGATGGCACTCAGAGGCACTATGCTGCGCTGCTTTTACCTTACAAATCAGCGAAGCATTAAGCTTCTGAGCGCCATAGCTCGGCCAAATTCAGACCAAGTCTTCCTTTTCATATGTGATTCCTATGTTGATCATAAAAACTAATTTTAATATTTAAAAACTGATTTTGTTTTTCAAGATTATCTCTATTGTGGTGAAATATGTAAGTTTGTAAGCAGCAATATGAAGCACCAATACCGCAATATTTTCAACCAAACCGCTAGTTTAACATACGGTGTATTCTGCAGAGTGTTATGCCTTCAAAAAATCGCACTTCTACCCTGATGAATGAATGTTTCAATCACTTTTGAGAAAACTTCAAATCAATTTAACAAGTCCAGCGATGTGTCCAAGCTCTTGGTTAAGAAAAATGACAGCTGGAATTATGAAGAGTTTGTGGTAGACAAAACTTTTTTTGCCTTGACATTTCTTTTTGATTGGAACTCATCTCATTTAAAAAATCATCTGTCTTCTGCAGGCGTAGTTCAATTACATTCAATCGATGCTGTTGATTTGCGGCTGCGGTTTCCTTGTTGATCCGACCATTGAAAATGGGCGGTAATTTTGTATTCGGATGTTTCAGTTTTTTCTTATTGTTTTCTACCCAAAATCAGGTAACCACAAATAATCATCGGACTGGATTGAGTGATATATCATATTAAAGCCCTTTGAGTCATGTTTCGAACCACATCAAAAAATTCCAAAAGAACTTCTAATTTCGGGAAAAATCCGATTTGAATTTGTTGATTTTTTGTCTCAATTCTAGCAAAAAAAGCGAGCGAGCAGGCTTGTAACAGCTGAGTTATGCCTAGCTTAAGACCTTAAAATTTAATATTAAGCAAGTAAAACTAATTTTTGGAGTTTTTTAGCTGCGTTTTGGGAACCAAACTCCAAACTCCGGATCAAATCACTGGAGCAACTCTCTACAATTTGATTGCATGTTGTAAACCGATAAATAATAAAAATGAAAACAATGCGTTGCTCATTAACTTATGCAAAACTCTTATTATGTTTTTTTCTGAACAGTACTTTTTTGTTCTTCATTGAGTTGCTGCTATTCAAAAACGTGCTGCAAGCGGTCACCGAGCAAGATCATCATCAAAACATTATAAGCAGCGACTAGCAGCTCATGATTCTCATTTGACTGAATGTAAAAAAAAACAATTAGGTCAACTCATTGGCCGTAACATGTTAAGTAGTTTTATCAAAACTCAACTTCCGTCAAAAAAAGACTGACTCGATGTTATAAGAGATTATATTCATATGAGCAGCTAAGAAAATATTTCAAACAGGTTTTGTAATTGAAACTAAAATAGAAAAATAATAACGCTGCTTTTAAGTATCAAATAGTTTGCATCATAACCTCCTGTTTCACTTGCACTTTTCGAATTCAATTTTAATTGTAAAATGATGATGTTTCAGCAATTGGTTTTATTATGATTTGGTGATTACCCGCATCGAAGAAAAAAAGAAAAGAAATCAATTATAATAGATTTTTGGTCCAAAATGTCATCAATGTAATCGATTCCCATAATGCCTTGAGACAACAAAACTGAATAAAAATCATTTATAGTTCATTGTCTTGCTCATTGTCCGTTTCCTTTACCCCCACCTCATATAAACCTGCAATTTTTGGTGTAACGAGGGGTTTCACAAGGTTAAATATAAAAGCCAAATGTGTTTGTCATGGACTAATTAGTTTGCATTGTAATATTTTTTTGTTACAATCAGACAAAGTGAACACAAATTAACGAGTAAAATTTTGCTGGTCGGGGGGAAAGAAAAAAAGAGCCCATTCTTTTATCAAAATTTACCTAATAGGCGTTATAGTCTAGTTTCATTGTATTTATCTATAAAAATAAAAAAACCACTTATAATTGATTTGCATTGAAATTTAATGCTTTAATTAGCAAAATAAACAGTTTTTATTTGATTGAATTTGATTTTTTTAAGAAATTTTCTTGACACTGACATCAAATAGGAAAATGTCAATAAAATGGTAATGTTTGTGATCTCTGTATCTATCATACAATTATGGAAAGAGAAGTTTCAATTTAAATTGTCAAAGATTTGAATGAGCTATAAACAGATCAATTTTGTTTTCAAGGTGTTGTTTGGTCAATTAAATGAAACTTTTTAGAGTAGAGCTATGGTTGCAGTTGAACCCCGTAAACAGCACAAAGGCTTTAATTTTTTATGCGACTCAAAAGTGGTCAAGGGAAAGCCTAAAATCTTAGTTAGGTCGCCTTCTAATAAAAACTGCTCAGCCATTTGTTAGTGTAAAAACAAATCAAATTTTGATAATCCACATAATTTATGATCAATGTTTAATCAGCTTTTCTCAAACAACTTAAATATGTTTTGTGATCTTTCGCATGGTAGAAAAATGTACTTCATGGCTAAGCTTAGATCTCCTGCTCTCTAATGAACGCTTTTAAGAAAATATACTTTTTTTGTCTCAGCTTCGTTTGAATGACCGAGCCACACAATGAAAACAACTTGATTCTACTTTTGACCTGTTTTTAAACCAATAATTGTTCTCATGTTTGCTATGTAAGAACTTATTACAAAAAATAAGTGCGGAAAAAACTGCAAAAAAGTGTACAATTTTTCCTTCTATGGCAACTGTAAGCCCAAAATTACAATTTATATGTCCCGTGATGGTAGAAGAAAGCTACACTGAGGAAATAGTTTTTTTTTTGAAAAAAAAACCACATGTTGAGGAAACAAAAGTTTTGTTTAAACATAGGTAAGCAACCCTTCCATTTAGAATGGAAAACATTTAAAAGTAAGTAGAAATGACGTGATGAAGTCTGCAAGGAAATTAAATGCATGAACAAAAAATTTTTTGGATGCTTTTACGACTTCTGAGTAAGGTATGAGCAAAATAGTTTTGCCTTTGATATAAGCGCTTGAATGAAAATTTATTTACAAACCAGATTTAAAGGCCAACGATAAAACATTTGTGTTAAATTTTACTGATAGGCTGATAGGTTTACTTAGAGCATGCTTTTCAATTCAATCTGAACTTGCGTTTGCCACTAGAAGTGGAAAACTAACAGCTAAATGCTCCTATCAGAATTCAGAAAACCAAATTGTTAAAAATCGGGGCTATATTTTACCAACTCAAGTACAAATTTTGATCTTTAGAGCAAAAAGCCCAAAAAGTTTATAACTCGGGATTGGTTTCAAAACTTACAGCAACTAGAAAAAATAGATGTCAGCGAAAACTACATTTCAAGAATTGAACCAGAAACGTTCGCTGGCCCACCAAATCGATTTCTCAATGTTTGTTAGACTGCTTTCGCCAATCGTCGATGTAAATTTGAACCAAAATTTTCTGATTTGCAACGCAAAAAATAACGAAGCGATTGAAAAATAGAAAATATGAAAGTTTTCATCAAGCATAGATTTTGCCTTGAGTTTTGGTCAACCGCTGATTTTGTTTCCGAAAACAGTATCGAAGCATTCGTAACCAACAAGAAAACTTCAACACCTTTGTCGAAAGATTTAACTTATGAGTTTTGCATAACTTCATTATCTGCTATGATTTTTATTGCGCTTTTCTCGTTATTTCTCCACCTCGCAATTTATATCGTCAGAATTATTTTTTAAGTTAAAACAGGCTCGAGCCAATCAGCATTTTGCACATATTGACCATCAAGAGTCGTCGAGCGAGGGAATACGAAACTGTTTTGGATTTGAGATAAGTTACCACGTCTGAAAAGGGCAGACATGAGTTTTTTCGACCAATCATCTGAGAGTATGGTACATGAAAACGACTAGACAACAATTCAATTCAAAATTATTGACAGATAGCAAAAAATCACGGAGTGGTTGATGTCAAAGTTAACTAATTTTAGACCGCCCTGTCAGGTTTAAATACATATATTCAAAAAATAGTCGCTCTAAATTTCTCATCTGAAAAATCAGTTGTGACTCGAAATATGAAATTTTGAATTCATTTTGCTGATTAAGGTAGGGGCGGAGTGGCGGGGTGAGAATCAATCTAATTCAGATTTTTTACTTATTGGGCTGATTTAAGGAGTTGCGGAGGCCTTCCCTTATGGATTGTACTCCCTTACCAACCAAAGGGTTCCCCCTTTCTTTTGTTGTTTTGCGTCATCCATTTTTGGCCAATCGACCAAAAGTTTCTGAAAGCGTCTTTGACGCTAATATATGCTATTTTTGAGGAAAAACCCGAGCTGAAGAAATCATTTTATTGGTAGAAATTTTCGATTTGCCCCTCTTTTGCCCCACTCTTTCAGTTTGGACTTGAAACTGATTTTACTTTGTTCTTGTGTTCTACGGAAAGAAAAATTCTATGGCTAAATAGCTTAAAAACTGTTGAAAAAAAAATGAAAAAAAGATGTTTTATAAATCTTACATAATTTTTGTGGTCTAAATTATTTCAAACTAACCGGATACTCATTCTTAGCGCTGACAACTCTTATTATATTCAAAAAAGCAACAAATTGAAATTGAGAGTAATTAAACGATAGCGCCTCTTTTTCAACCCCACAATATGACCCATCCCCTTCCCCCTTTAGATGGCTCTCACGTATGTACTCTTTAATATTGCTTCATTTTTGAACTTTGATTTGTATCTTTATATGGCAGTCAAGGCAGTTCGACGTTTTCTGTGCGTTCTCAGAGAGAATGGATAGTTGGGCAATCTTAACAGCTTTCAAATTACAGCAGCTATCTCAACAAAATTTTTTTCTAAACAAATTTAATTAAGTTTTAAGCATGAACAATTTTGATGTTTTCGAACGAGATTGTTGATCGGAGAACAGGTCTAGTAAGTTCCTTAGAATCTTTTTCCATGTAATGTCTTTCTTTTCTCGATTTTTGTGCTTATATTGTCAACTTCGTTGAGTATAATAGCAAAGAACAAAAATGATTCGTTCAGTGCCTCCAGCGCTGGTTTATGAGTCAGATTCCACTCTAATGCTTCGAGAGCAAATCGAATAGGTTGATGAATTACGAACGTCAAAATACTTTGAAATGATTGTAAACGAGTTTGAATTGAGTCTTCTTTAATTTCCTTTTCTTTAATATGAGCAAGAAAAAGTGTCGAAAGTTCGCAAGCAATCTCGGCTAATTGTTCATTTTTTGCGTTTCTTTTATTTGAACTATTTTCTTTTTCATAATCTTCTCGTTGAAGCGAATACAGATCACATTTTTGTAAAAGATTTGGCTCTTGAAAGTTTTCAATCACTTTAAGATGTCGTAATCCAGCCGCATGTTCTCCATGTTTTAACTCATCTTCTATCACTACATGTTTTGCTTGAACACCATTTGCTTGTTTTGCTCGTACAATTTCCATCACTCGGTAGATTCGATGGAAAGTTTTAACATTACGGGGGTGAAATTTGACTAAAAAATCAGCTTGTTCAAGTGCTTGAAAAGCAAAGAATTGGAAGGAATACAACTCGCCAGGCGCCACAGTTAGATTTTCTAAGATATAACTGGGTTTCAAAATTTCACTCAAATATTGTTTCAGCAGACTGTTTGCGATCTTATTCAGAACCTTCAGATTCTGTAAAGATGAGGCAATATTAGTTCTTTGACAAAGATTGTTCAATGTCATTTTTTTATTCAAAAATTTTAGACATTCGTTATAAATGAACTTTACACGAGAGCTTGACAAGTGCAATCGATCAAACTCCTTGGCTTTTTGGTTCCAGTTTTCCCACTTGAAGTATGGCTCGTTTGAACAAAGCAGCTTGTCAAAGTCCAATTTTTTGTCAACTAGGCTGAGTTTTTGCAAATCAAAAACATTTCTGTTCTCCGTTTTGTTGAGAAAATGGTCGATTTGCGCTGAAAATTCATCAACAGTACCGTTATCCCACTCCATCTTACTTGCGCTTTCAAAGTGCCCAGAATACAAGTCACAACTAAGAATCATAGAAGTAAGAAAGTAAAAGTTTTCTTGCCAGGAAATAATTTCGCGTCCACCAACAATTAAAATTTTTTTCAACCCAACAGCAATCAATTCTTCCACATCTTTTCGCCTATACAGATCTTCTTTTTGGAGAATGATGACATGATTGGGCCCTTTAAAGTGTTGAATTCCTTCAACCTTCGGCAAACTGATATTTTGGTTTTTTAAGTCCGATTGTGAAATAGGTGTAATAAAATTGAATTGGAAGTTGGTTCCGACCAAAAACACGAGCGAGTTTGGTTCTGTTGATTCGAGCACAGTTTTTAAAACTTTTTCAGAATTTACCCTCATTTGTTTCTTTTGCTCTTGTTTTTCCCATTTTTTGTCTATAGCATAAACAATAACTAGTTTTGCGCATGCTCGGGTAAAAATTTCATGGAAGAATAACTCAGTTTTTCTTTCGACACTACTATTGCCATAGAGCAAAATTACAACTACAGCAAACTCTAAGCCTTCATTGCCATTGATATCAAAAAAGTAAACAGAGGGCAAAGCTTTCAAAGTTTTGTCATTGGTTTCTATATACAAACTTTCACAATAACCATTTTTAATTTCTTTCGCTGTCAAAACTGAAGATATATGTGACAATAAATCTTCGGGAACATTTGCGATAACTGGTAGGAATGCCAATCCTCTAGAGTGGTTGAGATATTCTTCAATAGTTTTGACACTCTTCTGTACAAAATCAGACTCGTCATTGCAAGCTCGAACATCTACTGGTTCGCCATGGAAGTTATGGGCGGGTTTGCATTCAATTTCCATCCCTTTCGTAATTGAATTTTTTCTATAATTCTCTACAAAACGGACGATTTCGTAAGTTGATCTGAGGTTTGCGTTTAGAGAAGCAATTTGAAAACAGTCGGCCAGCTTGTTAATTTTTGGGCTCTGAGAACTGACTAATATGCAATGCTGATTCTTCTTCAAGTTTTCTAGCGGCAGATAAGTGCGCAGCCAGCTTTACGAAAGAAGTATTTTCATCACTAGTGTAACTTACTGTATTGACAGTTGCTTCTAACATAATTCAATATTCAAGCAAAATCGAAATATTTTTGAAATCAGTATATGAAAGCTGAGCCGAATGCACTCTGAAACAATTGAGGTAACTGTACTTCAAAAAGTAAATGTGTTACTTCAACAGTTAAGGCAAAAACTGCTCACCTTAACCTTATCTCAAGCCACCTCAACTACTACCTTTACTCACCTTAAGTTACTTCAAGATAGAATAATAGTTGAAGCAAATTTTCAAGGTGAACTTGTGGTTACTTAAAGTATCAGTCAAATTCATTTCAGGTCAAGTCTTTATGCAAAGTTGAGGTGAGTTAAGGTAACAGTTTTGATGGCTTAGGGTAGTTTTACCTTCGAACTTTAAGGTAAAGTTGAGGTAAGTTAAGGTGGTAGTTGAAGTGGCTTGAGGTTAAATTTAGGTGAGTTATTTCTGTCATAACTCAGCTAAGGACTTTTTTCATGGTAAACTTAACCTTAACTTATTGATTAGTTCTTTTGTCGAATTTTTACTTGCAAACAAGTTCAAACAGATCCAAGAAGCAAAACAACCCAGTACTTTGAATATTAAGGTGCCATCCAATGTACACAAAATCGCCACCGGGTAAACTTGCACCTTTAGATCCCATGAAAAATAAACATTAATTGGTCAGACGAAAAAAAAAATTGTTGCCGCAAATAAAAATGCTAGAAAACGATCAATTTGATTAGAAATCAACAGAATAAAAAGAACAGTCATCAAATAAATAAACACATCAGTTAAATGGAAGACAAAGTTACTACTATTTTGAAAGCTAAAAAAATCCTGAGACAACCAACCGGAAACATGAACAAGGGGACTTCAAGCAAAAGCCGGAGGTAAATTACAGTCGTTTCCATTCGGATTACCATCAAAACTTCAAGAAAATTTATTTTTTTTATTAAAAAAAGTAATAATGATCTACGCTTAAACTGCTTCCACTAGACTAATTTTCTTTGTTTTTAAAAATGATAGCTTGTCAGATAAAAATAAGGCAATGAATTTTTAGTATAGAGAGGTTCATCAACCGAAGAGGTGACAATTAAGTTTTTTTTTCAAATTTTTTGTTCTTTCTCAAAATTAAAACTACTCGTACTACGCTGAATTGCTATAAAAGGGATCAGTAAATTTTTGTTACCTTTTTGAGTAAAAAAACGCCCCCAACTGAAGCTTCAAAAATTTTTGTGAGATTTAACTGAAGTTACTCTTTAAGTTACCTTTAATTTTAGGGTGAAAGTTTAGCTTAGGTCACTTTATGTTGGACTGGAGATAAATTTTAGCTAAATAGTAATTTACCTTAAGTGACTTATAATAAATTTACCTCACGTTTTTTTCAGTGTAAAATTATTGACTCAAATTTTGCTTAATCCACTCCGACAAAACTGCTGGTTGAATTTGATAACAACTGAACTTTTGTTTCATGAAAGAACAGTGGAACACAAAAACAAAAAAATTTAGCCGCATGAAATTTCTGTACAGACCTGGAAATCATTGCTATTACGTTATTTCAGTTTCTCCAAAAATGATTCCAAAAGTTATTTGTGATCATTTTTATTAATTCGCCAGCATAATCTCAAGTTTTCAATAGTTTCAAATATAAACTCATCAAAAAGAGCCGATGAGTGAGCCTCATTGTTGTCATAAACTTGCTAAAAGATGTGTAATGTTTCGGCAATCGGATACTCTTAATTGTGTAGCCCATGTCTACAATGGGACTTAAGAGATCCGGTTGCAAGTACATATCACTGAAACGTTTCTCGATGTTGGATTCTCACCTGACATCAAGTCCTTGTTGTCACAGAATTCTTTTTTCAAAACAAAAATGGAAGGCCTCATAAAAATAGTTCGATTGCTTTAAAGCCGCTCAAGTTCTATGGCAATGCCGCGTGGTCAAAAAAGCTTGATGCGCTTTGTTGCCTTCATGGTATTGTTACATCCTACGTTCATTTGTTGAGGTGTGGTCGCAAAAATTTTCAAAGAACTTTACCAAACCCTAAATCTACATTTAAATGCTGAGAATTTTTGATCAAAGCGGTGGATCAGGTGAATAGAACTGAAGCTTTTCAAAACAAAAAGCATGATATCTAACAGAACTCTTCCTCGTGAAGAAAGATTTATTTGCTCAAAACGTCGTTGTCAATCAATGAGTTTGAAAAATGCCAGGTTTTTTCATCAACAATGTAGTTCTGAATTGGTCTTGTATGTAATGTGCCTCGTTCATCAATGATTTGTTCAACGCATTTCCTGCGATGTTTTCAACAGTGTCACTATTTGACTGGCAAAGTTGAATGTCTAGCGAACGATGTCAATGGAGGAAAGTAAAAACAAAAAGAGACTGATTCAGTTAGGGAGAGAGATGAAAAAGAAAGCGGTATAGAAAAATGGGACCGGAAAGAAACAAAAAATAGGCGAAGTTTTAGTCAAATCAAAAACAAAGCCGCTAAGAATAAAAATCACATGAAAAAATAGACTGAGAAGCCCATCAGGCATCCAGGAAGCATTAGTGCGTCCAGGATACATTTCAATGTCGATAAACGTACCACTGGGTTAGTCTGTAAAGTAATTATTGATTATTATAAAATCGAGGGATTGATTAAAATAGCAGTTCGAGTTGATCAAAACACGCGTACCTGGAGCTTTGACAACTTTTCTTCAAGGTAGTTGTCTGCTGGACTCGAAGCAGTCTGCTTTTTTTACCCAAGGGTTAAATTTTATCGACCATCTCAGTGTTTTGTTACTATTTTGCAAACTAGGATGGAACTAAGGAGTAAGACAATCAACTGGTTTTATACCTATTTGAGTTGCAGAACTGACGTAGTGATATGAGAGACGGCTACAAATCGTCAACGAGAAAAATGAAGAAATGGTTACAAGCGGAACATGGATGCCATGAATAGTAGGGCGCCATGGAAAGATGGTCATCAGCCATTATATTTTATGTGTTAGAAGATGTGTTTGGCTCTTTAGGACTAGCCCCTTAAGCGGAGAAAACTGAATTAGTTGCTAAAACAACGAAAACAATACCGAATGCCGCCAAAAGTTTTCAGTTTTAGGTACAAGTATTGAATGTGATAGAAAAAATAGAAGCTTAAGAGATATTTTTGATGAAAAACTATCAATGAATGAACAGATCAACTTTGTAACTAGACTATGATACTGTAACCTGAGGCGACTCTGGGAAATACGTTTATATGCATCATCCTGATAATAGGTACCTCTGCAAAATCTTGATGCCCGTGGTGCCTTGCGGAAAATCCGGTGCATCGCTATTCCAAGAAATTGGAAGAAACAAATAAATCAAAACTTTTTTTCTGAGTGTGTAAGAGTGTTATTTTTTCCTAATTTTAAGAGCCTTTGGAAGATAAGTGTTTTTTGGAACATAACTCTCCTTGTATTTGCGGTCTATTGTCAACTAGGAGCTCGAATAAGTTTTATCTATCCTACCAGAACAAACAGGTTGACTTTGTGTGGATCCGAGAAAATATTTGTGAAACATTTACACATTTGACCAAGAAGAATTTTGTAATCTTTTTGTAGTATTTTTAAAAGCTTCTTTCGAAAACTTTATGACCGTACTTCTTATCGTTCAGCTTCCTTGAGCAAAACTCGTCAAACAGAAGCAATTGAGCTCGGTCTAGACCATTTTCAATAAATTCCATCTGCTCTTTTTGTTGTTGCCTTGGGATGTTTTTATCCAGTTCATAATCTGAAACTCAATGATAGTCAACCATTTGCCCGGTTGGTTTCAGTTTTAAATTAACTTTGTGATTGAATATATGTTGCACGTTCCATTTTAAACACACATTTTTCAGATTGACTCGAAATACCCATATTTTAAAGCCAATTGGTTATTACTTATCAGGTCCAGTGTGTTAACCATTTTTTCTCCAGAAAAAGGAATCAGCTAGCAATTGCTTCTAGGAAACTTGTATCATCGTTTTTCTCTGACATGGCGACAAAAATTGAATTTTTCTTTTTTTTTCAGCTGAAAAAAAAGTTTTAGAACTTTTTCGAGTTCTAATCGAAAAACATCAACCTTTGAGTTTTTTATGCGTTAAAATCAAAAAACATTTTCAAAAATCAATTGAATTTCTCGCGAATGTTTCAGCAGAAAAAATTAAAACTTGTTATGGAAAATATAGTGTGACCCTTAGTTGCTAATTGTACTGGTTATAAAAGGCGAGAAACAACTTTAGATTTGCGTGTATTTGTTTTTCCCTCTCAATAGGGTACCCAAAAAACGTCACACAAAATAAGGAGATTTTTTTTTATCTTTCCTCTTTTCAAGAGTATTTCGTTCATCTTGATCTCAGTTCTCAACCAAGCTTTTTTCAGCGATGATTCTGATATAGGATCACTTTGAAATTTCAAAAAAAAATCAAACAGGAAAACATTGATTTCGAGCAAAGCGGATAGAGAATTTTCTCGAAGGGACTGGATTTTCAAAACATTGTGTCAATTTTTTCTAGATCAACCGGACTGATTTTTCAGTTCTCCCAAATCACGATAGAGTTTCTATATATTTTGACCAATTTTTCTGCACCACAGCAAATTTAAAAAAAAACAAGCAAAAATGCGTTTTTAGGCTTTTTCTGGAAAATTTTGGAATAGTAGGCAGGGAGTGGAAGCTCTGAGGGGTGAAAAGCGTCCAACCCACTCGCCCGCCGAATACGCTACTGACATTTAGTTTTTTTTGGAATACATATTCTTTTCAGGTCGGAAGCCAAATTTCAGCTAATTAATGGGCCACGCTAAAACACGTGTAAAAAAGATGTTTCGTTTTTTACGCAAAAATGCATTTGGTTTCCCAGGTGAATCATAAATTTATCTTATAAATTGTTTGCAGAACTAACCCAAATTGCAGACAATGTCACCAGAAGATGATAGAAAATAGTGCAATTGTTCTGAATGATAACGTGATCCGAGCCAACTTCCTGAATGATAACGTGATCCGAGCCAGCAAAATATACTAAGAGCATTGTTTTTCCAGATCCTTTGCACCCTTTAACGAGCAGTCTTAGTTCCCCTCGGCTAGGATCCTGAAAAAGCTCAACGACAGTGGTTATTATTTTCAATTGATCTGCTGTCCAAATTATGGCGCGTTTATTTTTTTTGAAGCGACATTCTGCCAGCGAGGCGTTCTTCAAAATTTCTACCGTTTCCGTATCTTTTTTGTCTACAATTTTTTCAAAAATCATTTTGTTGTCTTTAGTCGTCTGAACATAGTGTGAACTAACTTGATCATGAATGAGCGCAAGCGAACCTTCAATGGAGTTAATTGCCACAACTCGAGCAACGAACAATTCAAACTTCTCCCATAATTCGGGATCTAAATCGGGAATTGCAGCCAAATTCTGATTCCAAGTAGTAGTAAAGTTTTCAATTTTTCAGTCTGTTTTGCTGAAAATAAAAAGTTCACCATCATTCTGATCAAGATTTATATAGCGCTCAAATTTGTTTTTATTGTCATCAAATAGATGGCAGTAAACCGAATGAATTGGAGGAAATTCCGACTGGTTTTCGTAGCCGTATTGCATGAGCATTCGAAGAAAGGCCGAATGTTTTTTGAAATCCTGTTCAATTTTGTGCGGCGTCAACCCCTTCCCTCCTTGAGCTTTTATGTTGAACAGAAATACTCCTTTCACCGGATGAACCAAAACTGTGTCAATTTCAACCTGAGCTATCGGGGTGCTGAAAATCTGTCGTCCATTTATATTCGGAAACACAATGACTCCTTTCGAATTTTCTTTGTAGTTCTCCATAAGTAGCCGATAGAGTTTTATTTCACCATCTTCGCCCTTTTGAAGAGGTTTGAGCTCTTTTTGCATTTCTGAGCGCATCTGGATGTTTTTCAGGAACAATCTGGGGATTCTCGCAATGGGAACTGATGTTATTTTTCCTGCGTCAGCCCAGTTACTGTATTGACATCGCAACATTCTCAGGAGGGTCTCGTTATCACTGAAAAGAACTCTCTGTCTTCCTGGCATGTCCAGCTCAAAGTCATCGAGCTCCTGATAAAAATCATGAAAGTAAATCTCCGCCATTTTGAATGAATGATAAGAAACGATTAATAAAACAGAAATCGATCATAATGCGTTGCTGGTTCAATAATGCAAAAATGCTATCGTATCATGTTATGGTCTGCTTTTTGAGTTTTGTAACCAATGAATAACTTACGATAAAGCGTCACTATTAAAATTATATAGAAAGCTCATTTATCATACGTCTTACAGTTATTTAATATCATTTCGTTATTCAAGTAAAAAAAGTTTGCATCATTGGCAGTAACATGTTATGTAAAGGTGGTCGCAATTTAAAACTCTTGCATAAAATGTACACGGTAAAATTTGCTCATTGCGATCTCAGAGATTGAATTTGGTTTTAAAAGTATAGTCCAGGCAATGTACGCAAAACTCGTATGCCATCTCAAATGAACAATTAAAACCGAAAAATAGACAAAAAATTGAAAACAACACGTTGCTGATTCAAAAATGCAAAAGACTATCGTGTTGTTTGACGTCGGTTTTGTTTTGTGGCCATTAAATTACATTCAGCAAAACGTCTCTGACTAAAAGTTCACTAGAAAAGTTTTTTTCACCATTAATTATGCAGTATAAATCTCATGTCGTAATTCATGTCATAAAAACCAGATCTGCGTCATTGGCAGTAACATGTTGTGTGAGGGTGGTCGCATATTGTAACTCTCGAATAAAATACACATTTAACTTTGCTCACTGTGTTTTGTATTCGCCTCAGAAAAAAAAACATTCTAAGCAGTGTTATAACCAAAATCAACCTTTGAAAACAATAATTTGCTAAATTTAGGCGCAACTGTAAAAAAAACTAGGCGCAACTGTTTATGCAGGGGAGTTTCCCACAGCTTGTTCTAACCATTGAAACCGATATCTCAGATTCCGGAGGGTAGTTTTTGAGAAAAGTCATAAAGTATCAAAAAAATTGACCTCTCAGAGAGTCGCAAGGTTTTGTGTAAAATCAATTGGGCGTAACCACTTAAATAGGGGAGCTTCTTACCATGTGCTCTGTCCATTGAACCCAAAATATTAACCTTGCGATGGTAGTTTTCGAGAAACCAAAAAATTCAAAAAAATCCTAAATCCAAAAAAATGGGTCAAAATCACACATTTTGTTGAGGACTGTAAAAAGTGAGATAAGGTAAATAAAGTCCGAAAATTTACGCAGGCACACAGTGGGGGGGGAGTGGGGGATGCAATTCTACTTGATACTAAATTTTTGAAAAAAGAGAAAATAATTTCCAAAGCGCGTCAAAAAAATGAAAAAAAAAAACATTTTTTTTTCATTATACCTGTTCTTTCTTAACAGGAAATCAAAAAAAGGTCAAAAAATCTGATTTTTTACTTTTCCGAGTGTCAGATTTTTTTGTGTAAAAAATAGTTTTTCATTTTTTGCAAGTCAAACAGGAATTGAGAAAGATTGAAAATTTTCACAGTTAGCAATTTCATTTGCGACTTATATTAGAAAAAAGACGGTTTGTAACAATACACTCAGCTGATCGCAAGTGTAATAACAGTACTGCTATATCAGAAATCTGTATTAGTAGGTAAATTTTTTATGTACCAGGTAAATCTGAAAATTAAGTTCCACTTTCGAAAATAGAAATCGATCGCGTTTTCGGCGACATTTACATTTTTGCTGTTCGATAGTGGAGTTTGTCTTCCTTTTAACAATTTACAAAAAATCATAAGTCAAACCTCGAAAAATCAAAATCCTGAAAAAAAAAACAAACACAAAAACAGCAAGACTTATATAAGGTCAAGACCATCTTTAGAGATTCATAGTTTTCTTTAGAAGTTTTGCCTCAAAAAGAAAATAAATAAAATAACAGGAACAGAAAAATCAATTTTGCTAAAACCTGCAAAAAGGCATTCATTTTGTGTCTATTGGCTGTTCAATTGACTGGCTCTAATACAAGGTCATTCGCAAAATTTTGTTCGGGCGGCTGGTTGGTCAGTCGGATTGTCGTCACGCCCAGACTTTTCCTAGCTACTTTTCCTAGCAGTTTTAGGCCAATACTGACTCTTTATTGGACATTTCCTTGCAGATTTCCGACTATTTACTGGAAAACATGCATGGACAATACCCGAGGAAGGCACACAAAATTTTTAACTTTCCTTATTTCTTCTGTCTAAATTTTCGAAAAAAAACAAGAGTCGAGTTTAAAGATTAGTCATCATTACGATTTACGGTGAAAGCGTTTTGCATTGTGTATCAGCTGCTGTGCTCCTCGTTAAACCATGAAAAAATCAGATCTTTGTGTTTTTCATGCGTAAAAAACTCTTCAGTTTGTATCAAATTTTTCACTCACCTGAGTTTTTTCAAAGAAACTCATGGATATAACACACTCCAGCTCAGTTTAAAAAATTACAACCAAGAAAATTTCAAATAATCGTTAACAAAAATGTGCAAATCCTCTAGCTTAGGTTTGGGAATCAATGCAGATGGCAGGCGGATCCAGGATTTTCTCTGAGGAGGGGGGACGAAGGCAGATTTTTAAAAAATTCCACAAAATAGCGACAAAGTTTGTATGTATTGGCAACAAAGGAGCTTTCAGAAAAATTTAATGTCGGTTAGCCGAAGCAGGACGAAATTGGATGTGGTAAATATTACCAAAGGGAGGCCAATAGCTAGTACTAACGGGGGAAAAATGGCTGCCAGAATTAAAGAGGCGCCCTCTCAGCCCACTGTTGCATATTTGACTTTGCCGAAACTATCAGAGAACTAATTTTTCGAGAACTTTTAGCACGGAACAACTTCTGTTTGAAAAATTAGAAACCTGGCTTGCTATGCATGAAAAAAAACAATAGGGTTTTTTTGCTAGTTAAATGAAGATCAATTTGTCATTTTGGTATTGACAAAAATGCTTCACTTTGAATAACGCCTTCTTTAAATAAGAATTCGAAAAACTTCGCTTGAGTGGTCATACATTTTTATGCAGAACGTGTGCAAAGATCAGCTTTAGTTTTTAATAACAACTAACAATTGACGAGCATAATCAGCATTTGTATAATATGATTTATAAAAAAGTAAAGTTAACAATTATGATTGATATTTACTGCTTTTGGAGCCACGATTCTGCATCGAAAAGTAAAATAGTTGTATTTTTTAAAAAGACGCTGTCAACGTGAAAATGCCTTCAATTGTAATGACTGGCTAAATATTTTTTTTTGGCTCAGTAATATTTTTTCGTGTTCTTTGCAATATACCTAGTTTAGCTAAAATATCTTGCTTATTACAGCTATGGCAAGCTAATTGGAAAGAGTTGCGGACCGAACCTGGGATTTTGCTAGATAGGGGATTTTCAACAAAAAATGCAATTTTTTTAACACTGTATTGAACGTTTTTCTTCAGGACGAGCTCTTCCAAGGAAAACTAAACAGTTTTTGTAGAAACAAACGCATAGTAAGAAATCTTTGACATTGTCCGGCTTAAGATAATATCAGTAAGTTTTACCAAAGAGGGTACCATGGTCAATATATAAACGGGTCAAAATAAGAGGGTATGAAATTCCTTGAAGGAAAACATTCACCTGGCCCCTCCCTTCTTCTGTCGTCACTTGAGAAGAAAACAGAAACAAACCGAAGAAAAAATAAATTCGAGCTTGCACAAGTTCTAAGATTTTTTGATGAACAAAAACAACCAAAAAAAAGACACGCGACTGAAGAAGTTATCTAAATAGCAACTCAATCAGTAGCTAAATGCAGACACTAGGCTATGATTATGAGGGTAAGATCCGTTACTTCAATATGATAACAAAACATAATTCAACACAATACCACCGAAAAATACGTTCAATTTTATCTGAATAAAATAAATATTCAGCTAATCTACTTGTGAAGGGGGGACCTCTTTCTTAAAGGGGATTGTTAAGAAGATCTGTTCACCTGAACAACTTTTTTTATGTCTCATTCGAACTTTCAAGAGGCGTACTTTTTGTTCAATATAGAACTTGTTCTAACATACTACCTAGCCAATCGTCAAAATTGGAGCAAGCGCCTATTACCACTACGCTGAGATATCCGGTGCTCATTGTATCGAATCGACGTTTCTAATCCACACTCACTAACTCTAAAAAAATTGTAATTATGTTTCTGAGGAGCCACTTTTTGAATCAAAATCTAGAGTTTTTTTTCCTATTTTGACAATCATATTCCTGTTCAACGGGGCGAAAGTATAAGAAAAAGTAGCAACAAATGTCACATCACTCTTTCGGTAGACCTCGTATAAGTCGGCCGTCATTCCCTTTTCAAGTTTAAACGATATACTTCCGCCGATCCAATTAGAACTTCCGCTTGCATTGAATTTGTATTTTTTCCATTTGCACCGATGAATGAGCGCAAAAAAAAGAACTAAAGAGACCAAAATACGGTGAGATTTGTATTTTTTTATACTTTTGTATTTATTCGTTTGTATTTTATGCACTAATTTAGTGAATTGAGTAATTATTTATCTTGTTCTTGAAAAACAATTGTTTTCAACTCTTGTGGCAGATTAAGGTATACTGTTGGTTTGAAGGCGGTTTTAGCTGTTTCTTTCGATTGCATTCTGATTGTTAACAAAGAACGCAGACAGGTAGAAAACTATAAGCAAGATTGTATGAAAGGCAGAAAACTCAAAAACACTTGTAAACTGTAGAAAAATAAACTAGCAGAGCTGTTGGTTAGTTTTTGCTTTTATATATCAGCTGAAGACCTTTGCTCTTACTCATATAGCATTTTTATAATGATTTTTGGCTATTTTCTAAATCAGCCAGAAGCTGTGGCGTGTTCTTCTGACGTTTGTCAGTATATTGCCAGCCAGCGCCAAAACCGGAGAAATTCATTCGAAAATCAGTCTCGGAGCAAAACAGTTGGTCTTCTTTGATAACTGAGTTGGAAACATAAATCTCGTCTGATTACAAGATGAGTTTGAGCAAATTCTCGCTGCTTTGTTTGGTGATGTTTGCTCTCTTGGTTCTGCCGACCGAGCAAAAACCATCCAAACATCAGAAACGTGACCAGTCGATTGACCGAAGAAAACCTACTAAGTCTCAAGAAAAGCTCGAGAGAAAAGCAGAGAAAACTCACAAAAACAAAAAAAAGAAAGGAGGAGAGCTTCCCTCGGGCGATAGTTCGGACTCTTCATCCTGGTACTCGGACTCTTCTATGGACTCTTCCTGGTACTCGGACTCTTCCTGGTACTCGGACTCTTCCTGGTACTCGGGTTCTTCTATGGATTCTTCCTGGTACTCGGACTCTTCCTGGTACCCTTACTCTTCTTGGTACTCGGCTTCTTCCTGGTACTCGGACTCTTCTATGGACTCTTCCTGGTACTCGGACTCTTCTATGGACTCTTCCTGGTACTCGGACTCTTCTATGGACTCTTCCTGGTACTCGGACTCTTCTATGGACTCTTCCTGGTACTCGGACTCTTCTATGGACTCTTCCTGGTACTCGGACTCTTCTATGGACTCTTCCTGGTACTCGGACTCTTCCTGGTACTCGGACTCTTCCTGGTACTCGGACTCTTCCTGGTACTCGGACTCTTCCTGGTACTCGGACTCTTCTATGGACTCTTCCTGGTTTTCGGACTCTTCCTGGTACTCGGACTCTTCTATGGACTCTTCCTGGTACTCCGACTCTTCGATGGACTCTTCCAAGAGCAGCTCATCATACTATCCATCGTCTGACTTGATGGAAATCTACGAAGCGAAGGATGCAATCGGAGAAATGATCAAAACTCTGGAGGATATAGCTGAGATTTTCAAGAAATACTTCATGATCACGAAGCCTAGCATTCCCGAGTACTACCCATCAACTAATACCACTGATCTTTTCTTGCAGTGCCACGAACAGTATGGAGACGACGATCAAATATGCTATGATTTGTACGCTTAACAGCCATAACCTAGAAGATGAACAAAAATGGACTTCAAGAGGGTTTTCAATGAATAAAAAATTGTTTCGCAAAGCTATGTGTATATAAACTGGCGTTCTAAATGATCTTTCATGACATACTTTATAAATTTCTATAGTCTCTGTAAATAGCTCTGTCCAATAAATCTTGCTCGAAATGTTTTTAAAAACATCAAAAAACTGGATGATCAAAGATATTCGGTTATTTTGATTAGCAGTAATAGCACCAAGCAGTTTAGAGAACACAGAATGTTGAAACACAGTTAAATCGCTTAAAAAATTTCAAAAAAACCATCGGAATCAGTTTCTTTCATGAGTTTTTTTTGAGCAGCGGGAGGGAATTCAAAACCAGTAGCAAAATTAACTTAACAAAAAAATTGGTGCAGTTACCGAAAAATTGCAACTAGTTGTTAAATCAGAATGAGCGTGAATTTTTCGCGTCTTCATTCATGAGTGTCAAAAGAATATCTCTCTTTGGATATCCTTTTTTTTATCGATGTGTAGTTGAACCAGTAGTTGAAAACTAGTTTTTATATCTAAATAAATTATTGATAAAATTATATCTGTGAAATATTTCTAACTAACCAATCATGATCCATAACTAACATTTACGAGAATTTGTAAAGCTGAAACTTGACACAACAAGGTATCCAAACTCCATCACACTTTGTTAACTCCATTACACTATCCAAACTCCATCACACTGCCTACAACAACACAACATGGTTTTTAACTATCCATCCAACACTTACAACATCACAAATAAAAGAAATACTACAAACAACATTACAACCAAAACTTAAATCTTCTGTTATTCCTCGCATATAATCAAAAATACTCGCGTATAACACTAAATTCTCGCATATGGATTACCAAACAAACAGACCAATAATCAAAAAACGACAATCTAATAAACGAAAACACGCTAACAGCAATATTTTTGCTTATCATAATTATGACTTTTTCACAAATAAAAATGCCAACAATCCAATAGCAAAACAAGTTATTCAACACGTAATCAAGCTCAAGAACAATATTATACTCAAAAAATACTAAAATCAGTATCTTACTCATTCTTTAATTTATTTTAAACGAAAAACTCCGATTGACCGCACTGAAAATTATCTATTTTTTTTTCAACAAAGTAAAAACCCAATTAACAGGCAATTCTCAATAAGCCAACCACATTATTCTGAAGATGAAAATTACTAGAATCAATTTTAACAATAATTTATAAAATAATCAACGAAACAACCACTGGAATAATTTGAATCAACCAGATGATATTTTTCACCAGATATTTTCAAACCTTATATGAATTCTAAACAACCACGACAATTACAACAACAAATCTCTAAAGTCAAATCAGGCATAGGCTAGTAATAGCATGCAATTACAAAACCACACAAAAACTCAAGTTTCTCAATGAGAAACGACGTCCCATTAACTTTTAACTTACAGCAACATGAAATTACAAAAAATCAACTTACAAACTTTACACAAAAACCAAACACAGCAGAATCATTTTAAATGACCCTGAACCCATACTTTATGAGTGGACCATCCATAACATCTAATCACTACTCATGGTATTAACAGGAATAGATCCTGAATATTCATTAGAAGACTACCTAAATGCAGTTACAGCAAAACTACTTTTAAATATAGGTCCAGAACCAGTATACACACCACTTCATCAAAACTGGATACATAGACGTACAGCATCAATCAAAACCACACTCGATAGCACAGCTCAAAAAAAATTTTCGGTTTTACACATAGAATCGAAATCCGAATGAAAACGATTCACACAAGAATTTCCAAAACGTTCGACTCAGAAAGAAACAAACAACATCGAAGAGTTTGATGCAGCCTAATTTGTAGACTCCCGAATGAAACAATAAAACAACTTGCAGTAAAAATTCAATCACTAGTACAAAAAGCTTTTCTCTTAATTCATATAATTACAAAAAAAAGACGAAAATGACAGTAATTTTAATGACGACTCTAACACCACAATTCAAAAAAATTGGAACAAAAAAGAGAGCATCACATCCAAGACCGACCCGTGAACCCGATATAGATTTTCGAAAAGTAGTAAAGAAACTAGAACAAATTGAGATCACTATGAAATTAGAAGAACCTGAAAATTTAAAACTACAATTTGTAAATAACGTTCAAACAACAACTTTACAAATTAATAAAATCTATAACAAACTAGCAGATCAATTACTCAAATACTAAACATCTATGAAAAGAATCCGAGTTTAAAAGGCAAACCATCTTTAGAAATTGGTGTAACTGTGTAACTGTTAACGTAGATATAGACATAGCATTGCTGAATGCAGACAAAAACAACAAGACAACTTAAATAGACCAAAAACACAGAGAACCAAGCAAATTTTTTTATCGATTCAAGAAAAAAGATCAAGATTACCAAATAAAATTACTCAAACTAACAACTGCTCAGGATAACCACTTCCAGATAGCTATAGCAAAAACAGATCACAGTCCCGTTATCGAAATAATTTTCGCGGAAATTCACCAGATCGACGAAATTCACAAAAATATTCATAAAATAGATATAGCAGATCAAACAGTCAAAATAATCAGTAGGAGAACAATTAATCTAAATCAAATTCAAATAGAAGTAACTATTCAAACTATAACAGGAACAGTTCTCATTCAAACTCTCCAAATAGAAACTATTCATATGACCGTTCAAGAAATTCTTCAAACTACAGAAATCGAAACTATTCAAGTAGTGGAAATCGAAATTATTCAAATAAAAGATCACAAAACTACTTCAACAGTAGACCATATTTTAAAATTTATAATAATAAATTCCGTGATATTTCTAGAAATAGAAGAAGCAACTATTAGAACAGGCCAAGAAACTATTCTCAGTCACCACATCGAAATAATACTCAATTGTCAAACATAAAAGTCAGAACTATAGAGGCAGTACACTAAAACATAAAGACAATTTGTTCAAGTAAAATTCGCAGACGAAACAAGATCAGACAAAACAGATCGACAAAGCAGAAACTTCAGAACTACAGTTAAATCACATACACTGTGAAACTACAGATGACGGAGTTGATACGTAAAACACACTTATTATAAACATGCTCAATATAGAAAATGAACGTTAAACACCAACCAAATCGATTTATCACCAAAATAAAATCATTAGTTCTAGTCCTCAAAAACTAGATAATATTCAAGAAATAACAAATTACACCCCACATGTAATTGAAATCAAATCCAATATGAACACGATGTACCAAAATACAACAAGTAACATATAATCAATTAAAGTACAAATTTTGAAAAATCCACTTCTCCTAGAAAGCCCGAAAAGCAAAAACTTCCAATCACCAGATCTTGAAATAGATTTTCGAACTGATAGTGGTGCAGAATCAAATGTTATAAATATACCTACATGGAATGAGATTCAAATTCTACATCCAAAATTTTCTCCGTCTAAAACCTAAAGTAAACTAGCCACTGCACAAGTCGCAATTCTAACAATTTACGGAAAATTCAATTGTTTCTTATTTCAACTCGAACCATGGAACAAATATCGTTGGAAGCACAAATATTACTAAACTTATCCCAACTATAAAAATAATAAACAGTAAACTACTTTTCGAAGACAATTACACAAATATAGAAAAAAAACATCTCCAAAGTTAAAATAAGCAACCCCCTATTTTCTCAAAGTTTTATCAATATATAACCAACAACTAAAACATCTGAAACCACTACCAGGACATGTAAATGTTTTTTCTATCAATCAAGTACATCAAAATAATACTGATCGAAATAAACAAAAGCTATATATGTCTGACCTCGAATTATTATTTAGAATAATGAATTGATCCATCAAATACGCTAAAAATACAAACACAGATGTAAAGTTCCTACACGGGTACAACAATTCACCATATAAATTTACACTGCTTTTAGGACTTTTAGGCTTTTAGGATATTGCGAAACAAATGCAACATTTCATTCCACACAAGAAAGAGCTAAATTGCACAAAGTTGCGCTAAAAAACTGACTAATTGAGTAAAATTAAGTTTTCTCGGCTTAAATTAAGCTTAAAAAAGCTCTTGTTATATTTTTTGCTCAAAATTAGACCAAAAATTAAAAAGTTCAGACCGGTTTTTTATCGACACTGTTTTTTAATGTCGTTCGAATCACGACTGAAAGGGCTTCAATATACATGCACCCATGGATCATAATCTATTATCTTTTCAAAATATGGTCAGTATCTATAAAACAAATTGATCACAATCCATTGAAAATGGATTATAAACCTAATATTTTTCATGCCAATCTAATCCATTATAAAGAAATAAAATCGGTTGTAATGGATTTTTTCGACAGATTAATCATGAAATATACAACTTTTTCAAAGCTTTCTCGATTACTTTTTACTGATGTTGCTACGTATTACGTTTTGTAAAATGTTTCATTTCAAAGAAAAATTTATATTTTTTTTGTCTCTCATTTTAAAAAAAAATCATCTCAGAGAACACCCCTTTTATCCCCCCCCCCACGTTTACTCCCTCTCCCTGACAATTCATCGCAAGCCCTCCTCCCAATCCCCCAATCCCCCCAATCCCCCAAAGACCCCCCATCCCCCCGCCCGGAAAAGTATCCCATCTATTTTACACTTCAATAACCCTCAGCAAAACCAACTACTGTGCTTTCTGTTTTACGCTCCTCCTTTGATCCGTTAGTTTTCAGTGATCATTTAGCCCCAGTATTTGACTTTATTTGTTTTGCGCAATCCTAAAACTTTTTGGCGAAGTGGTAAGTCTTGTTGTCTGCGTCTCTTAGACATTCAAGTCGGTACAAGCGAGCCCGTAGACGAATCACAGAAGGACGAATCACTGAGGGAGAATATCAACCTGGTCCCCCTAAATCCGCCCTTGTATATATGATTTCGTGATGAAAAAATTCGTTATTGTGTCATTTTTTTTTGTTGAAAGGTCGGATGTGAACAAAAATTTTGATTTTTTATATTTGATCTTGCGGGCCTTGTTTTACCAGACAAAATTGCAGGGGTTCTAGAACATTGTGGTTTCATTGTTGCCTCAGATGAAAGTTGAGATAAATTTTTTAACAGTCTGAAAATTCGCTTTTTTGGACGAGTCTACATCGCGGATTTAACAAACATTCTGTCTAATTATACAGTTTCTACGTTATTTCATCTATAAATAACCCGATAAATCGAATTCATCATCAAAATTTTCCAATTGAAACTTCCCGCACAGAAATTTCATGTATAAAAATCTAACATATTCAATACATCAATACATCAATTTCTTATGAATTTTCAAAACGAAGCGAAGCAATGAAAGTGAAAAAATTTATTATTTGGATTTCAAATGAGATATAATGCATTATATTTTTGCTGTACAAATGGATTTAATTTTCAATCCAATTTTTTTTGTATGACCGTAACTTGGGAATCAATTATATTGATATTTTTTTAAACCACGAAAATCCTTTATAACAGACTTTTTCATCACTTTTTCCAAAAGCAGGTTAGAAAAAATTGACCAAATGAAAGTGTTTTGACCTTTTTCTCTTTTTTAAAAAAATTTATTCACTCAGTTTATTGTGGTCTGTATTACTGCGGTTGCAGTAATCTTGAGCAGTTGCAGTTATTTATATTATTGCCGCTATGTAATTACGTTATCTATATTGCTATCTATTTTTTGCCAAGGTCATAGGTGCTGTTATGAAATAGGTTATTGTTCATTTAGTTCGCCATACTCGTTTATGGAATTAAACCAGTCGTTCTGAGCAAAAAAAAAGAAACAAAAAAATTAAAGTTTGGAATTCAAGCAATTGAACTTCACTGTTTTACACCTAAAGTTATTAGCCGTTTCCTGGGTTATCACATGGTCAGGGGCGCAATTTTTTTGGTCAAAATGTTCTAAAAAGTGCCCAAAAACGCCTTTTTTGGCCTGTTTTTTAAATATTACCTGCGTTGCAGAAAATTTGACCAAAACAGGTCTTTTTAGAGCTTTAGGAGAGCTCGGAAAATCAATTTGGTCGACCTAAAAAAAAGGTCGACTAAATTTTCGAAATTTTTTTGAAAATCCGCCCCTCCCCCCTCGAGAAAATCCTAGATCAGCCTCTGCAGATAATCATAGCCTTGTGTGGTACTTTCTTTGTAGCCTGATAGTTTTGGTTCTAAAATGATTCGATGACTACTGCGGAATTTTTTACTGAAATTGAAGTATTTGAAGTAATGTCTTCAAACACTTGCTGTCTTCTTTCAAAAGACAGCAAGTGTTTAAAATCAAATTTCATTGCAACTGGCTGTTAATTAAATTTTATTCGACAATTTTTGAAAAAAAAGACAGTTTGATTTTAATAAATTTATTTAATAAATGTCAAAACCAAATGAACTTGTTGCACTGATTTTCAAGTTGACTGAAGCATGCTAATTTTTTCCTTCATTCATTTTTCCCTAAAATATAAGCATCAAAGTTCATTCATACATAAGTGGAGTCTGTTATTCAAATAGTGTCTGAAGATCCAACTGTTTGTTTTGCCGTCATTTCTTCCCAAGAGCAGAAAAAAAGTCGTTCTAACTAATATTGAGTATTGCAGCAACAGGAAACAAGAAACACAGGAAATACAAATACTTACTAGTAAAGTCAATTAATTTTAAAGAAGTTGGCAACAGCCGAGCCTATAAACGAATGTTTTAAACAGAAACAGGCGTATCTCTAGAATAATTGCCCAGGATGGGGCCGATTTGGAGAAAAAAATCGTATAGGTGGCGGACAAATTTGACCTGTAAGAGCTTCTAAATTTTGAAAACCCCAAAAAAGTTAAGTTTTCTAGCTACTCCTTATCCCCAATTTCAATTCAGAGACGTTTAAAAACGGACTCTTTGGTCCAAAGACATTCTCTCAGACTTCACTCTGGGATATATTTGTTACCAAAATCGTAGTATTATTATGATTATTTTTAATTAAGAAAAGAAAGTCGTGCCGAGTTTGAAATAAATTTCTGCACCTAAAATAAATATTCGATTCTGATTGGTTGAGCATTGAACTTAGCGACCCCCCCCCCTCACATGAATTCTTTGGAGGAAGTGGATGGTTGCTTGATCCAGAAATGTAACACATTTTGATTCTGTTCATTGAACTATCTGACTGTTAAAATTGTCCCTGTCACACCAAAATGCAATTTTCACTTACTATTTCATCCAATTTTATGCACCAGATGCGTTTCCATAAAAATAATTACCAGAACATTTTTTCAATTTAATGGCATAGAATTAAAATTACTATTTTGCAAGTTGAAGCGCCATTTGCACACAATTGAATTCATTCCTTAACTGCAATTTCAATGTATTTATCACAAAACCGTTAACGATTACTTTATGAATGTTTTGTTGAAAGTTATCTTTTCCATAAAATTTTTGCGCTGCAAAATCGGACTTCCCACTGAAAATCTGTCAACACGTCATAAAATACAGCCGAAAAATTGAAATTTTTGGGAACTTATTGCTGCATAAAACTGGTTATGAATTTCCTTGTTTAAAACATCATTAAACCATTCATTTTACAACAGCCACTATCATTTATTACAACCAGAGGTTATTGATCTTGAAAAGTAGTTTATGCTTGAATATATTGACCTGTTTTTCTCACAATTTCTCCTGCTATTTTTGAAATTATAAAATCATAATTATATCAAAGCTTAGTTTTTGAATTATCCGGTTATTCAGGACACACGCAACCCCGTCCATATTATACAAAAAAAGTTTGATAATAAATCCGAACCAGAAAAAAAAACATTTATAGTTTTATCTCTCACTGTTATTTAGCAACTATAACAAATATATTTAACTCTCTTAAAACGTGTTTATACTGCTCAAAAAATATCATTTCAAAAATTCGTGTATATTTCTGTGCTGTCTTCTCCAAAAACTCTGTGCTGTAAAATCTCCTCCAAAAACACCTATAAAATATTTAGTTTAATTTCTCTGTCTGTCTAGTTTATATTTGTGGGTTAAAACATGGGTTGCACTACTAGTACTGAGGGGAGTTCACCTCGGGACAGTGAGGGGGGAGGAGGGGGGTATGAAAAAAGGGAGGACGTCCGACCTCTTGACTCTTCCAAACAGACGACACACGCAGCCAAGAAAAAGTGAGTATTGTCGTTGGGGTGCCTAGCCAAACTTCTCAAATTTGTTTTTGGTAAAAAAATTATTTTGAGAAAAATAGCTGCTGCACAGGCAAATTTTTAAGGGAAGAGGCCAAAATTGTTGCCTAGCGAAAACTTGTAGCATATCAGATTAAAATAAAGAAAAATAAATTCGCGATGTTTTCGGTTTAACATGGAGAAAATTCCAACTCCAAAAGGACTTTTACTTTGAAATTTACCTCCGGCAAATGTTCGTGCACAGGTGATAATAGAATATTTCAAACACCAAAACAAGCGTATAATAATGCCGATACCTTCTTTTAACCAACTTTTCGTTTTTATATCCTCAAACAACCACTTCAACGATCACATAAATACACAATCGAGAAAATCTTAGATCAACCCCTCTGTATCTATATAAACAAGACCGCTCGTAAATCAGGACATTACGGGGTAGTCTGAATGTTCCGACTACCCCGTATTTCATATCGTATAGTTTTTAGGGAAAAAGTTTAAAAAACTATAAATTTCGGAAAAAACTACTAAGTAAAAGTTTGAGTCGTATAATTTTTTTTTGCGATACATTAGCTAGCCTCATCTCAGTTTGGAACAATCTGTTTGTGCGGAATAAATCGCCCCGCATGAAAAATTCGTGGTAGGTTTTCAGCATTATGAATAAAATCTTCAAAAGGCGCATCAATTAGTCCAGAGCATGGGCAAATTGGCAATTTTCAACTTCCCAGAACTTTGCAAAAAATAATCCAAGATAAAAATTTTAGCATAACAAATTTCTTATAACAAACCTTAGGATTTCAATATCTTTAATGCAGTAGAAAAATTTCTTGTCAAAAACTATTATTTCGATCGCCGAAAATTGACTGAAAATAAAAACCAACTCTAGAATAAATATTCCGTTTTCTTCGAAAATCGGAACAAAACCCATTAATTGCCTGGAATGCGAAAATGGCAGCTGAACTTCTTCCAGTGAATGACGTCATTGTTTAAAATTGGTGCAATTTCTGTAAAATCTGAAAACTGATCTCGAATGTGATAAGAACGCTTTGAAAATCCGGTATTTTCCTGAATTGAGCTTGCAAGATTTTTCTAATCCGTTGCGTCAGTGTGCTTGTAATGTTCTGAATCCGTACTTGAGAACATATAGAAAAAAGTATGAAGTAAAAATTTGAAAACAATTCATTTTTGGTTTTTATCTACATCGTGTATATGTAGTGCAATCAGTGTGAGGAACAAATTTTATACCCAATTCCGAAAGAAAAAAATGGCATTCAGTAAGTTTTAACCTAATTCAAACTGTACATCCTAGAATTGCTTTATACCTGTGCAAAAACAATTTTTTTCAATTGTTTTCAATTTTTTAAAAATGTTTGCTCCTTAAGATTGATAATTTTGGAAGTTTTTGGCTAATGATGTTTTTGAAAGAGCGCAAGAGATAAGCTATGAAATGGCAAAAACAACTACTGTAACGAAACTGCAGAAAAGAAAAGCGTATTTTTTGATGCTTGTTGTTTGAAAAACGCAATAACTGATCAAAAAACCTATTCCAGGCAAAAAAGTTTCACGTTTTTAGCGCGGATTGAACCACACTATTAGAACATATCTAGGTTTACAGCACAAAAAAAAAGATTATACAAAACCTAAAGTGGATAAATTATGAGCAATCTCTTGAGAAACGTCAAACCTGTTTCCAAGTTTTTAGATATTTTTTAATCTGAGCTTTGAATAGTTTAGACATTGCAAGTTTTTTGAGTAAAATAGGAATTGCACTGATATTTTTCTTAACGTTTACAAAAATTGAAAGTTGTATGTTTTTTTTAGGTCTTTTTAGAGCTTTAGGAGAGCTCGGAAAATCAATTTGGTCGACCTAAAAAAAAGGTCGACTAAATTTTCGAAATTTTTTTGAAAATCCGCCCCTCCCCCCTCGAGAAAATCCTAGATCAGCCTCTGCAGATGGTCATAGCCTTGTGTGGTACTTTCTTTGTAGCCTGATAGTTTTGGTTCTAAAATGATTCGATGACTACTGCGGAATTTTTTACTGAAATTGAAGTATTTGAAGTAATGTCTTCAAACACTTGCTGTCTTCTTTCAAAAGACAGCAAGTGTTTAAAATCAAATTTCATTGCAACTGGCTGTTAATTAAATTTTATTCGACAATTTTTGAAAAAAAAGACAGTTTGATTTTAATAAATTTATTTAATAAATGTCAAAACCAAATGAACTTGTTGCACTGATTTTCAAGTTGACTGAAGCATGCTAATTTTTTCCTTCATTCATTTTTCCCTAAAATATAAGCATCAAAGTTCATTCATACATAAGTGGAGTCTGTTATTCAAATAGTGTCTGAAGATCCAACTGTTTGTTTTGCCGTCATTTCTTCCCAAGAGCAGAAAAAAAGTCGTTCTAACTAATATTGAGTATTGCAGCAACAGGAAACAAGAAACACAGGAAATACAAATACTTACTAGTAAAGTCAATTAATTTTAAAGAAGTTGGCAACAGCCGAGCCTATAAACGAATGTTTTAAACAGAAACAGGCGTATCTCTAGAATAATTGCCCAGGATGGGGCCGATTTGGAGAAAAAAATCGTATAGGTGGCGGACAAATTTGACCTGTAAGAGCTTCTAAATTTTGAAAACCCCAAAAAAGTTAAGTTTTCTAGCTACTCCTTATCCCCAATTTCAATTCAGAGACGTTTAAAAACGGACTCTTTGGTCCAAAGACATTCTCTCAGAATTCACTCTGGGATATATTTGTTACCAAAATCGTAGTATTATTATGATTATTTTTAATTAAGAAAAGAAAGTCGTGCCGAGTTTGAAATAAATTTCTGCACCTAAAATAAATATTCGATTCTGATTGGTTGAGCATTGAACTTAGCGACCCCCCCCCTCACATGAATTCTTTGGAGGAAGTGGATGGTTGCTTGATCCAGAAATGTAACACATTTTGATTCTGTTCATTGAACTATCTGACTGTTAAAATTGTCCCTGTCACACCAAAATGCAATTTTCACTTACTATTTCATCCAATTTTATGCACCAGATGCGTTTCCATAAAAATAATTACCAGAACATTTTTTCAATTTAATGGCAAAGAATTAAAATTACTATTTTGCAAGTTGAAGCGCCATTTGCACACAATTGAATTCATTCCTTAACTGCAATTTCAATGTATTTATCACAAAACCGTTAACGATTACTTTATGAATGTTTTGTTGAAAGTTATCTTCTCCATAAAATTTTTGCGCTGCAAAATCGGACTTCCCACTGAAAATCTGTCAACACGTCATAAAATACAGCCGAAAAATTGAAATTTTTGGGAACTTATTGCTGCATAAAACTGGTTATGAATTTCCTTGTTTAAAACATCATTAAACCATTCATTTTACAACAGCCACTATCATTTATTACAACCAGAGGTTATTGATCTTGAAAAGTAGTTTATGCTTGAATATATTGACCTGTTTTTCTCACAATTTCTCCTGCTATTTTTGAAATTATAAAATCATAATTATATCAAAGCTTAGTTTTTGAATTATCCGGTTATTCAGGACACACGCAACCCCGTCCATATTATACAAAAAAAGTTTGATAATAAATCCGAACCAGAAAAAAAAAACATTTATAGTTTTATCTCTCACTGTTATTTAGCAACTATAACAAATATATTTAACTCTCTTAAAACGTGTTTATACTGCTCAAAAAATATCATTTCAAAAACTCGTGTATATTTCTGTGCTGTCTTCTCCAAAAACTCTGTGCTGTAAAATCTCCTCCAAAAACACCTATAAAATATTTAGTTTAATTTCTCTGTCTGTCTAGTTTATATTTGTGGGTTAAAACATGGGTTGCACTACTAGTACTGAGGGGAGTTCACCTCGGGACAGTGAGGGGGGAGGAGGGGGGTATGAAAAAAGGGAGGACGTCCGACCTCTTGACTCTTCCAAACAGACGACACACGCAGCCAAGAAAAAGTGAGTATTGTCGTTGGGGTGCCTAGCCAAACTTCTCAAATTTGTTTTTGGTAAAAAAATTATTTTGAGAAAAATAGCTGCTGCACAGGCAAATTTTTAAGGGAAGAGGCCAAAATTGTTGCCTAGCGAAAACTTGTAGCATATCAGATTAAAATAAAGAAAAATAAATTCGCGATGTTTTCGGTTTAACATGGAGAAAATTCCAACTCCAAAAGGACTTTTACTTTGAAATTTACCTCCGGCAAATGTTCGTGCACAGGTGATAATAGAATATTTCAAACACCAAAACAAGCGTATAATAATGCCGATACCTTCTTTTAACCAACTTTTCGTTTTTATATCCTCAAACAACCACTTCAACGATCACATAAATACACAATCGAGAAAATCTTAGATCAACCCCTCTGTATCTATATAAACAAGACCGCTCGTAAATCAGGACATTACGGGGTAGTCTGAATGTTCCGACTACCCCGTATTTCATATCGTATAGTTTTTAGGGAAAAAGTTTAAAAAACTATAAATTTCGGAAAAAACTACTAAGTAAAAGTTTGAGTCGTATAATTTTTTTTTGCGATACATTAGCTAGCCTCATCTCAGTTTGGAACAATCTGTTTGTGCGGAATAAATCGCCCCGCATGAAAAATTCGTGGTAGGTTTTCAGCATTATGAATAAAATCTTCAAAAGGCGCATCAATTAGTCCAGAGCATGGGCAAATTGGCAATTTTCAACTTCCCAGAACTTTGCAAAAAATAATCCAAGATAAAAATTTTAGCATAACAAATTTCTTATAACAAACCTTAGGATTTCAATATCTTTAATGCAGTAGAAAAATTTCTTGTCAAAAACTATTATTTCGATCGCCGAAAATTGACTGAAAATAAAAACCAACTCTAGAATAAATATTCCGTTTTCTTCGAAAATCGGAACAAAACCCATTAATTGCCTGGAATGCGAAAATGGCAGCTGAACTTCTTCCAGTGAATGACGTCATTGTTTAAAATTGGTGCAATTTCTGTAAAATCTGAAAACTGATCTCGAATGTGATAAGAACGCTTTGAAAATCCGGTATTTTCCTGAATTGAGCTTGCAAGATTTTTCTAATCCGTTGCGTCAGTGTGCTTGTAATGTTCTGAATCCGTACTTGAGAACATATAGAAAAAAGTATGAAGTAAAAATTTGAAAACAATTCATTTTTGGTTTTTATCTACATCGTGTATATGTAGTGCAATCAGTGTGAGGAACAAATTTTATACCCAATTCCGAAAGAAAAAAATGGCATTCAGTAAGTTTTAACCTAATTCAAACTGTACATCCTAGAATTGCTTTATACCTGTGCAAAAACAATTTTTTTCAATTGTTTTCAATTTTTTAAAAATGTTTGCTCCTTAAGATTGATAATTTTGGAAGTTTTTGGCTAATGATGTTTTTGAAAGAGCGCAAGAGATAAGCTATGAAATGGCAAAAACAACTACTGTAACGAAACTGCAGAAAAGAAAAGCGTATTTTTTGATGCTTGTTGTTTGAAAAACGCAATAACTGATCAAAAAACCTATTCCAGGCAAAAAAGTTTCACGTTTTTAGCGCGGATTGAACCACACTATTAGAACATATCTAGGTTTACAGCACAAAAAAAAGATTATACAAAACCTAAAGTGGATAAATTATGAGCAATCTCTTGAGAAACGTCAAACCTGTTTCCAAGTTTTTAGATATTTTTTAATCTGAGCTTTGAATAGTTTAGACATTGCAAGTTTTTTGAGTAAAATAGGAATTGCACTGATATTTTTCTTAACGTTTACAAAAATTGAAAGTTGTATGTTTTTTTTAGTGTATATAACATATCAATGGGTTATAACTTTAGATTATTTTTTTGTGAATAGTTAAAGTATTTTAAGGCGGAGGAAGTAAAGCTTTGCATTCAAATTGTAACATTGGTTGTCTTGGTGAAAATCTCCGACCATCTTTTGTATATTACTGGTGAAAAATGGAAAAAAATCTCAAAAATTGTTCATTGAGAACTTAAGCAGTTTCTGAAAATATTTGTTCCGTATTGCATTAAATAACCTCATGGTTTTTTTGTCAATCAGATAGTTTTCAATTTTTCTCACAAATTTTAGGTAATATCTGAAACTCTCTGAAAGATATCATACACCGCTCGTTAACACAAAAATCCACGTACACGAAATTTCAAAAATTTTTCAATAGGGTCAGTTTAGGATAATAACAGCATTCAAATCTTCCATTTGCCTATTAGAGAGAGAGAGAGCGTGTGCTCTCATAGATACCAAACATATCACTCAAACAGATCATTATGTACTTAACATAGCATGAGACCAAAAGTTAGTCTCAAAAAGTTTGAGAAAATAAAAAATGATTCCAAAGTTAGGAGTTTTTTTCTTCAAACTTAATAAATCTTCTCAAACAGAATTTTTAAAGCTAAAAAACATTTCAGCAGTAGCCAATTTAGGGGTGCGGCGCGAATACCTTCTCCCAAGAGACTCGATAGTATGACGACTCGAAGGTCCCCCTTTGAAAATGTTTAGTGATATCCATTTTTGAACGACAGACTCAAAATCTTTTCAATGGGCATCAATGGCGCCAATTTAAAGTGCATTTGACAAAGAAGAGCGCTGAAAAACCCAATTTTCTGGTCAAAGTTTTTCAAAAAATTATAAACGCCATTTTTCGTCTGTTATTTTTTTTAAAGTGACTGCGCTTAAAAATTGCGTCAAACTGAGGTGTTTTTGTTATTTGGGATATTCGCGCAAAATCATATAGGTTGACCAAAAAAAGTTGACAAAATTTAAAAAAATTATTTAGAAAATCCGTTTTCCTCCCCTTTGGTAGAAGAGGTTTGAAAATTGATATGATTTCTACTTTTGAAAACCAACATTGAACCAAAAACTACTCCAGACAATTATTTTATATATTTGCATTTGCCAATTACTTACATTTATATCTGCATAAAACATTACGAAGTTAAAGAAAAAAACACCGAGAAAATCATGCTTTCAAAGTTTTTTTATTGCAGTCTTCGAATCTTAACATGTTCCAAGCAAAACTAAAAACATGAGTTGTCCTTAATTTTTTGCATGAAAACCATGACCTCTGGTTTATTCATGTCGCACATCAAGTTTTCAATCCACCGGATATTTTTTCTGAACATTATGTTTTCATATAATTTTCAGTGGAAATATATTTTCCTTTCCATCAAATGCATCAACGATCGATCATTACACGGTTTTTGATTAACCACATTACATTTAACCCTCTACCCTTGTCTAAGTTCCTTTCTGATAATTGGCTGTCTGAGTTTGTTACTGGCCCAAAGGAATTTTTGGCGCATTGATTGCATCTAGTCTATTATATCTAACATCCACTTGAACCGGTCATTTTGTTGCTAATGAATGATCCATCCTTCTTGGGCGGCAGTCCAAATGAAAGTGCTTCCATTGTCAAGAAATTGTGCCATTCTGCCAGATGACACAGCACAACCTTCCGGCGACGTAAAAAAGAATGACTAAGGGCCTTATGAACAAAAAAGTGTTGCGAAGGAGGGTTAGAATGTTCTAGAATTTTTATTTTTAAAATTTCGATTGAAGAGTGAACATTTCTGAGAAATAGAAAAAGACGGCCATTTTGACTAAAAAAGACGGTAAAACACAACGACGCCATATATTGTGAAGAACAGTCGTACCAGAGACAGGAGAATTACGAAGCCTCTTATCGTGGCAATAACACACGATAAGAACCTTAGCGACGGAAATTTGTGGAGAAGGAGGCTTCAGTGGGGGAAGAAATATACCACGGGACCCTCCCGGGACACGAAAAATAAGAGATAAGACTGTTATCTCAAGAATATTACGGGAGCGGAGGCTTGGTCCCCCAGAGACTGTCTATGTGAAGGGACTGTATAGACTGACTGTATAGCTGCTATAATGTCATAGATCTTAATTAACACCGTTATTGTTTAATATTTCAGAGTATGAGTAGCTAGAAAAAGGAAAGGGTCAATCCATCTCCAATGGATTTAATATAGAACTGTCACACAAAAACATGTTAAAATAGGTTGTTCGAGCCGTGTTTTTAATGACAATCACGTAGTCTGAGGATCCGAGACTCAGCTATGTGGTTGTGTTCGCATGTAAACGAAAGCTGATCAAAAGTCGTTTGACTGATGGCCTAAAAATGGTAACTTTTTACTTTGCCCTAGACAGACCAGAAAATCAACTGGCAAGGTCGAGACGGTGAAAAACGAGTAGAATTAAGGTAACTGACGCCTGCCAGTCGTTAATAGGTACTTTTTCTACGCTCCGTCGCTGTGTGATATTTGGGCGAATGTTACAAATTTGCAATCGTTCACATTGCTTAGTGCACTACTTCATACATGCCTTGATCAGTTTTAAAATGTTGTGTTCTAGTTTATTAGGGATTCGAAAGGGCGAGAAGCTCCTTAATTTTCTTGCCAGTAATGTTCGTCAGTAATGTTCACAATGACCTTTCGTTCGTTCTCTTGTTTCAGATATTTTCTTGTCAAACATTTCCGAAAACTTAAAAAACGCCATTTTTAGTCCGTTTTTTTTTAATTGACTGCGGTGCAATAATGCATCAAACTGAAGTATATAAAGTTAATTGCGATATCTCAGAAAATCAACTTGGGCAATCTGAGAAAAATGTCTACGCTTTCGGAAAAACTTCTGAAAAATAAAGAAAAATGAAGAAAAAAAAATTCGCGACGTTTTCGGTTTAACATGGAGAAAATTCCAACTCCAAAAATACTTTTACTTTGAAATTTACCTCCGGCAAATGTTCGTGCACAGGTGATAATAGAATATTTCAAACACCAAAACAAGCGTTTAATAATGCCGATACCTTCTTTTAACCAACTTTTCGTTTTTATATCCTCAAACAACCACTTCAACGATCACATAAATACACAATCGAAAAAATCTTAGATCAACCCCTCTGTATCTATATAAACAAGACCGCTCGTAAATCAGGACATTACGGGGTAGTCTGAATGTTCCGACTACCCCGTATTTCATATCGTATAGTTTTTAGGGAAAAAGTTTAAAAAACTATAAATTTCGGAAAAAACTACTAAGTAAAAGTTTCAGTCGTATAATTTTTTTTGCGATACATTAGCTAGCCTCATTTCAGTTTAGAACAATCTGTTTGTGCGGAATGATTCGCACCGCATGAAAAATTCGTGGTACGTTTTCAGCATTATGAATAAAATCTTCAAAAGGCGCATCAATTAGTCCAGAGCATGGGCAACTTGGCAGTTTTCAACTTCCCAGAACTTTGCAAAAAATGATCCAAGATAAAAACTTTAGCATAAAAAACTTCTTCTAACAAACCTTAGGATTTCAATCTCTTCAATGCAGTATAAAAATTTCTTGTCAAAAACTATTATTTCGATCGCCGCAAATTGACTGAAAACAAAAACCAACCCTAGAATAAATAATCCGTTGCGTCAGTGTGCTTGTAATGTTCTGAATCTATACTTGAGAACATGTAGAAAAAAGTGTGAAGTAAAAATTTGAAAACAATTCATTTTTGGTTTTTATCTACATCGTGTATATGTAGTGCACTCATTGTGAGTAAAAAATTTTATACCCAATTCCGAAAGAAAAAAATGGCATTCAGTAAGTTTCAATCTATTTCAAACTGTACATCCTGAAATGGCTTTATACCTGTGCAAAAACAATTTTTTTTAAATTGTTTTCAATTTTTTAAAAAAGTTTGCTCCTTAAGATTGATAATTTGGAAGTTTTTAGCTAATGATTATTTTGAAAGAGCGCAAAAGATAAGCTATG
This sequence comes from Symsagittifera roscoffensis, assembly GCF_963678635.1. NCBI lineage: Eukaryota > Metazoa > Xenacoelomorpha > Acoela > Convolutidae > Symsagittifera > Symsagittifera roscoffensis. The sequence continues at coordinate 46,149,497 of NC_087069.1, read as the reverse complement.
AAATGGCAAAAACAACTACTGTAACGAAACTACAGAAAAGAAAAGCGTATTTTTTGATGCTTGTTGTTTGAAAAACGCAATAACTGATCAAAAAACCTATTCCAGGCAAAAAAAGTTTCACGTTTTTAGCACGGATTGAACCACACTATTAGAACATATCTAGGTTTACAGCACAAAAAAAAGATTATACATAACCTAAAGTGGATAAATCATGAGCAATCTCTTGAGAAACGTCAAACCTGTTTCCAAATTTTTAGATATTTTTTAATCTTAGCTTTGAGCTTTGAATAGATTAGATATTGCAGGTTTTTTTAAGTAAAATAGGAATTGCACTGATATTTTTCTTGCCGTTTACAAAAATTAAAAGATGTATATTTTTTTAGTGTATATAACATATCAATGGGTTATAATTTTAGATTATTTTTTGTGTTTAGTTAAATTTTAAGGCGGAAGAAGGAAAAACTTTACATTCAATTTGTAACATTGGTTGTCTTGGTGAAAATCTCCGACCATTTTTTGTATATTACTGGTGAAAATTGGAAAAAAATCTCATAAATTGTTCAATGAGAACTTAAGCAGTTTCTGAAAGTATTTGTTCCGTATTGCATTAAATAACCTCATGGTTCTTTTGTCAAACAGAAATTTTTCAATTTTTCTCAAAAATTCTAGATAATTTCTCTGAAACTCTCTGAAAAATATCATACACAGCTCGTTAACACAAAAAATCCACGTACACGAAATCTCAAAAATTTTTCAATAGGGACAGTTTAGGATAATAACAGCATTCAAATCTTCCAAATGCCTATTAGAGAAAGCGTGTGCTCTCGTGCATATCAAACATATCACTCAAAAGATCACTATGTAATGTTCGTCAGTAATGTTCACAATGACCTTTCGTTCGTTCTCTTGTTTCAGATATTTTCTTGTCAAACATTTCCGAAAACTTAAAAAACGCCATTTTTAGTCCGTTTTTTTTTAATTGACTGCGGTGCAATAATGCATCAAACTGAAGTATATAAAGTTAATTGCGATATCTCAGAAAATCAACTTGGGCAATCTGAGAAAAATGTCTACGCTTTCGGAAAAACTTCTGAAAAATAAGGAAAAAATAAAGAAAAAAAAATTCGCGACGTTTTCGGTTTAACATGGAGAAAATTCCAACTCCAAAAATACTTTTACTTTGAAATTTACCTCCGGCAAATGTTCGTGCACAGGTGATAATAGAATATTTCAAACACCAAAACAAGCGTTTAATAATGCCGATACCTTCTTTTAACCAACTTTTCGTTTTTATATCCTCAAACAACCACTTCAACGATCACATAAATACACAATCGAAAAAATCTTAGATCAACCCCTCTGTATCTATATAAACAAGACCGCTCGTAAATCAGGACATTACGGGGTAGTCTGAATGTTCCGACTACCCCGTATTTCATATCGTATAGTTTTTAGGGAAAAAGTTTAAAAAACTATAAATTTCGGAAAAAACTACTAAGTAAAAGTTTGAGTCGTATAATTTTTTTTGCGATACATTAGCTAGCCTCATTTCAGTTTAGAACAATCTGTTTGTGCGGAATGATTCGCACCGCATGAAAAATTCGTGGTACGTTTTCAGCATTATGAATAAAATCTTCAAAAGGCGCATCAATTAGTCCAGAGCATGGGCAACTTGGCAGTTTTCAACTTCCCAGAACTTTGCAAAAAATGATCCAAGATAAAAACTTTAGCATAAAAAACTTCTTCTAACAAACCTTAGGATTTCAATCTCTTCAATGCAGTATAAAAATTTCTTGTCAAAAACTATTATTTCGATCGCCGCAAATTGACTGAAAACAAAAACCAACCCTAGAATAAATAATCCGTTGCGTCAGTGTGCTTGTAATGTTCTGAATCTATACTTGAGAACATGTAGAAAAAAGTGTGAAGTAAAAATTTGAAAACAATTCATTTTTGGTTTTTATCTACATCGTGTATATGTAGTGCACTCATTGTGAGGAAAAAATTTTATACCCAATTCCGAAAGAAAAAAATGGCATTCAGTAAGTTTCAATCTATTTCAAACTGTACATCCTGAAATGGCTTTATACCTGTGCAAAAACAATTTTTTTTAAATTGTTTTCAATTTTTTAAAAAAGTTTGCTCCTTAAGATTGATAATTTGGAAGTTTTTAGCTAATGATTATTTTGAAAGAGCGCAAAAGATAAGCTATGAAATGGCAAAAACAACTACTGTAACGAAACTACAGAAAAGAAAAGCGTATTTTTTGATGCTTGTTGTTTGAAAAACGCAATAACTGATCAAAAAACCTATTCCAGGCAAAAAAAGTTTCACGTTTTTAGCACGGATTGAACCACACTATTAGAACATATCTAGGTTTACAGCACAAAAAAAAGATTATACATAACCTAAAGTGGATAAATCATGAGCAATCTCTTGAGAAACGTCAAACCTGTTTCCAAATTTTTAGATATTTTTTAATCTTAGCTTTGAGCTTTGAATAGATTAGATATTGCAGGTTTTTTTAAGTAAAATAGGAATTGCACTGATATTTTTCTTGCCGTTTACAAAAATTAAAAGATGTATATTTTTTTAGTGTATATAACATATCAATGGGTTATAATTTTAGATTATTTTTTGTGTTTAGTTAAATTTTAAGGCGGAAGAAGGAAAAACTTTACATTCAATTTGTAACATTGGTTGTCTTGGTGAAAATCTCCGACCATTTTTTGTATATTACTGGTGAAAATTGGAAAAAAATCTCATAAATTGTTCAATGAGAACTTAAGCAGTTTCTGAAAGTATTTGTTCCGTATTGCATTAAATAACCTCATGGTTCTTTTGTCAAACAGAAATTTTTCAATTTTTCTCAAAAATTCTAGATAATTTCTCTGAAACTCTCTGAAAAATATCATACACAGCTCGTTAACACAAAAAATCCACGTACACGAAATCTCAAAAATTTTTCAATAGGGACAGTTTAGGATAATAACAGCATTCAAATCTTCCAAATGCCTATTAGAGAAAGCGTGTGCTCTCGTGCATATCAAACATATCACTCAAAAGATCACTATGTACTTAACATATCATGCGACCAAAAGTTAGTCTCGATAAGTTTGAGAAAATAAAAAATGATTCCAAAGTTAGGAGTTTTTTTCTTCAAATTTAATAAATCTTCTTAAACAGAATTTTCAAAGCAAAAAAAAATTTCAGCATCAGCCAATTTAGGGGCGCGGCGCGAATACCCTCTCCCAAGAGACTCGATAGTATGACGACTCGAAGGTCCCCCTTTGAAATTTTTTAATGATACCCATTTTTGAACGACAGACTCAAACTCTTTTCAATGGGCATCAATGGCGCTAATTTAAAGTGCATTTGACGAAGAAGTGCGCTGAAAAACGCAATTTTCTGGTCAAAATTTTTCAAAAAATTAAAAACGCCATTTTTCGTCTGCTATTTTTTAAAAGTGAATAACTCATCCTTGTTGGGCGGCAGTCCAAATGAAATTGCTTCCAGTGTCAAGAAATTTGCAAACGTTCACATTTTTTAGTGCAGTACTTCATACATCTGCCCTGATTAGTTTTAGAATATTAAGTTCTAGTTCATTAGGGATTCGAAAGTGCGAAAAGCTCCTTATTTTTCTTGCACTCTAAATTCGTCAAGAATGTTCACAAGGACCTTTCGCTCGTTCTCTTGTTTCCTCAGATATTGCATTTTTGAAGAAATTCCTCTATAGTTGAATCTTGTCATCGCCATTATAGCTGTGCTAGAACTTATATCCCCGGGTTGACCTCCATACACCGGAAAAGCTTATCATACAATTCCATACAACAAAAATCATTATCATACAATTCCATACATCATTGGTATGGAGAAAATGCTTGCCATACAATTTTCGAACATTTTCTAAAATCAATAGAAATTAAAAGCTAAACAATTTCTGCGGCTTTTTGAAAACAGTTCAACAGACTGTTGACGGAAAAAAATGACTTTGAATTTTTTAAAAACAAAAATTGCTTACCATACAATTTCCATATATGATAATTGTATGACAAGGAATTTCGCCATAAGGGATAATTTTTCAAACTGTTTTGCAAACCTTTTAATGAAAATTTCAAATGAGTTGTGAAAACTTCATAATTACTTTTTCTGAAGGATGAGAACAAATCAGACAACTCAGAGGATCCCCTCTTTGGAAATATTCAAGGACATCTATTTTTCGAAACACAGAGCCGAAAGTTTTTACAGGGACACCTTTGGCGCCAATATAAACCGCATTTGAGAGAGAAGCGTGCCAAAAAAGCAACTTTCTTGTCAAAAATTTCCGAAAACTTAAAAAACGCCATTTTGGTCTGTTTTTTTTAATTGACTGCGGCGCAAAAAATGCATCACATTGAAGTCTATATAGTTAATTGCGATATCTCAGAAAATCATCTTGGGCAATCTGAGAAAAATGTCTAAGCTTTCAGAAAAACTTCTGAAAATCTGACCCCTCTCTTTTTTTCTAAAAGGTTTAAAACATTGATATGACTGCTATTTTTGAAAAGCTCAACATTGAAACCAAAACTACGTAAATGTGTACAAGTGATCACTTGTACACATGTGCATAATTGTAAATTCAATTTAAAGGTAGTTGTCGAGAGTAAGTTTTGGTTTCAATGTTGAGCTTTTCAAAAATAGCAGTCATATCAATGTTTTAAGCATTTTTAGAAAACAGGGGAGGGGTCAGATTTTCAGATATTTTTCTAAAAGCTAAGACGTTTTTCTCAGATTGCCCAAGATGATTTTCTGAGATATCGCAATTAACTATATATAGACTTCAATGTGATGCATTTTTTGCGCCGCAGTCAATTAAAAAAAACAGACCAAAATGGCGTTTTTTAAGTTTTCGGAAATTTTTGACAAGAAAGTTGCTTTTTTGGCACGCTTCTATCTCAAATGCGGTTTATATTGGCGCCAAAGGTGTCCCTGTAAAACATTTGGCTCTGTCATTCAAAAAATAGATGTATTAAATATTTCCAAAAAGGGATCCTCTGAGTTGTCAGGTTATCAAATATCTGGGGAGAAGGTATTCGCCCAACGCCCCCTTACATGGCTTAGGAACACTGCTGATCTTTTTTTTTCAATGTTGAAAGTTTTATCAGATAAAAAAAGCCTGGACTAAAATGTTTTATTAGCATAAAAAGAAAATGAAATCCAAAATTTGGAAAAAATTATTTCATTTTCTTAAATATTTGCAGATTTTTTTGATAATATTTTTTTTGTTGTTGCTTGTCTGTCCAAACCAATTTGCAAGGTATCGTTACATTGATCAATTGTCAACAAAAAACTTGCGATCTTTTAACCTGTTTCATATTTTTTTTGAATCAAAAAATGAAAATATGAGGCAATACATCGTACAGAACTTATCGGACTGTGTCTTTGTTTCAAGTTTTTGACACCAATACATTTTAATAGCAATGACTGACTCCGATTTGAATCAGAAAAAATTTTAGTTTCAATCTCAATTTTAACAATTTCGGGTATTTTAGTTTGAAAGCTAAATTATACCGTTTAGCGCGATTTAAATACTGATTAAGCATAAACATGTCTTTCCCCCATTTTTAATAAAGTTTAACAACTTCACTACCCCCACCAATTTACAGTTTACCCTTCAAAAAATTTTTACCCCAGAATAGGTGGCGGTGGCTCAACGTCACCCCCCATTTTTTCAACCCCCTCCAACTACACATGGGAAACGGGGAGGGGGTTCAATCATCAATACTCCCCATCCCCATCTCTACTAATACATAACCCCCCTCCCCGTTCAAAAATTACCCCCCTCTCTGCGAATGACGGTTGTGTAAAAACACTAACACAGAATTAAGCTCATTTAAGATTATAGCAATCTATGGAACGTTATAAGTAGCAACTGCACTAAGCAGGCGATAACTTTGAAAACAAATGTAAATTTCATGAACAACCTCTCAACAAAATCCATTTCAATCTATTATAACCGATTATAATGGATTATATTGACTTAAAAACATACAAGGGATTAAAACCTTTTTTAAATGAATTATAATCAATCGTAATGAATTAAATTAATATAAAACATAGTAAAATTTTAGTTCACTTTTTGTAATTTTATTGATATTCACCATTTAATAACAATATAATCGGTTATGATCCATGGGCACTCAGTGCGGGCAGCAAGAAGTCTATATATATTTTTTCGATTACATAATTGTGCAACAAAAATTATGCGAAAAGTTGCTCTCATACTTGCACCGATGCCATAATGTTTGGCTTTTTCCTTCCTTCAGTTCTTTGAAAGTTTGTTGAATTTTCGCTGTGAACAAACCGACTAAAAATTTACAAAAAATTGGCAATGAACTTTCCTCAGCCTCCCCTTTACCAGATTCGAGATTTCGCATCCCCCTTTTTACATCAATTGAACATGCTGAACTGTTTTTAACCAGATTTTGCTCCAAATTTTGCTTTCGAATACGCGAATTGATCATTTTGTGAGCTTTTTTTGAATAATGAGCTATTTTCATTATTTTTTATTAACTTTTCAGGAAGGAAAAATCTGACACGAGAAAACATCGGCTGAAGAGTTTGACCAGTCAGGAAACTCCGGTGAAATCACCGTCTGGAAGTGGGGTGGTGAGTCCTCATCAGCATCAGCAGGACAATAAAGGAAAGGCGTCAAAATATCTTCACGAGGGGGACAACTTCAAAGAAATGCAGAAGGAATTGAAGACGAAACGAAATGCACCCAAAGAATGAACCCTATAAACCCTATTTTTATATGCAATCCACTTATAATATTTATAAAGACACTCAAGAAAGGTTTGAAATTGACAGGAATTTTGTATTATATACGTTGGAAAGTACTATTTGGGCTATGCGACATTATAATTTAACGAATCAATCTTTAATGTTATTTTTAGAGTAGAGATATTCTTTCTAAGGAGGAAATTTGATGTAGATTTCAAAGAAATCAATGAAGTTATTGTCCCAGGTTTGTCACTAAAAAAGTTTTAAAAACGAAATATAATTATTATTATCGTTTTTTTTTCCACGCGTGAGACATCGATGCCCTGAAAACCCATTTAACCTTCTCAACTTCAAGACTGATGTAAAATTTACAGATTAGGTTAAATTGAGTGCAATTGTTTTAGATCTTCCAAAAATATTGCTTTTGGGGGAGTATGAAACCCTCACTTTTGTTAATTTGGTACTTTTATTGTTGTTGCGACTTTCAAAGAAAGTGACGGACTATTTGTGCTCGGGGTGTTTTTCTTCTTCAGACAAATTTCGACTTTTTAAATAGCCATTTGACCAATTTTTTTGTCATCTGAAAAGTATTGTTGTCCTAAGCTCAATTTTAAAAAGATATTTTACCTGTGATCATTTTTCGCAAAGTTATAGGGGTTTAAAGATTGCCATTTTGGCCAACTTGGCCAATTTGGGACAATTAACGCGCGAAATGTTTCGCGCTTCAAACGCGTAAGCGGATATTTAATCCCTCTTAGAGATCGCTGCAGAGTGGAACGAGGCATGATTTTTGGACTACTTAATACTTTGTTATAGACGATATGTACTCTTTGCATTGTCAAAGCATGTGGGGTGATGATTTTGAAAAAAACTCGAAAAAAAGTTAATTTTTCATTTTTATTTGATTTTTTTTGAAAAGAATCATACTAAAGAATCATATATATATAATCAGATAGTTTATAGTAAACCGGGCAATCAGGTGACTTATATGGTTTTTATAAGTCATAAGAATTTTTTTCCATAATCATCAAATAGAAAAAACAGTGCCGGCCTAACTTGCTTGGAACTAAATTAGTAGTAGGTTTTTTGTTTGTTTTTTCAAGCAAGTTTGGCAATATTTTGTTATTGTGTTATAAATCCACCTTCTTTTTTTAAAAAAGATATTTGGTTTTTTAGAAAGATAATCTTTTTGTTTGAAAATATTTTACTAAGCGCTCATTGCTGGTTGAATGCTTAGTAATTTTATCCTAATTTATAAGTCTCACCTTAGATCGTCAAATTGTCTTGACAAAAAGTAGAGTAGAAACAATAGTTAGAAAAGGTATGAATTAATTAGTTGGTTGGATACAAAGCACTGGGTTATTAGATTATATAAACGAATCGAACAGCTTAAAGAAATATACCTATGAGGGGAGGTTGAGCTAATCTTATTTTGTTCATCAATTTTTTATCTTCTTACTAAGGTCGGTGGCTGATTAGTATGTATGGTTGCCCTTGATGTTTGTCCAAGTCAGCACTTCTGGTTGGGTCGTCTGAATTGTCTTGCCGTAGTCCTTTGGGTACTTGTAGTCCAGACTTCCTCGGGGGTGCGTATCTCGATTATCTCGATTTATAATTTTTCAAATCAAACTTAAAATGAGAATTTATTCTCTTTTTATAAATGAAAAGGGCTAGATTAATTTTAGTGTTAGGACAGAAAAGAAAAATTATTTATTTTTAAAAGATCTGACTGAAGAGAAATGACTTGCTGCTGACTGAGCAAAATGAAACACTGAAGATTTCAGGCCAGTCCTTTTGCTCGTAAGCATTTAATTATTCAGATTTCACCTGCTCCTTTGTTCTCCCTTTCTAATAAGGGAATTTTCAACTAGTTTTTATTTGATTTTTTCAAATCAAATATCTTCAACTTATTAGTCCCCTTTGATGAAAACCGCAGCCTTCAGTTTGTCTTATTAAAAATTCATATTACTCTCTCTGATGCATCATATTGCAGGTGCACCTCTGCTTAATCAAAGCAAGGAGAATTTCAGTGCAGCCGGCAAGACTGCTAAATATTTATCCAGTTTGTTTCAAGTTAAGTTAAAAGGGACGTATTAATAATCGCCGCCCTTTTAAAATATTGAGCATGAAAAAATGAGAAAAATTGGACAAGTATTTAAAAAGGAGTGGATTTTAAAAACAAGATTTTATATTCCTAATAAGAGTAAATCAGTCAATATCTGATTTAGTGAAAAGAGGCTTTAATTTAAATGGCACGCTCCAATTTAGAATAAACAATTTAGACAATGGTCTTTTGTCTGTGTAGTATTTCTCAATACTACAACTCACCCCTTTTTTTAAGAAAATTAAGCTGTTTGATTCTTACAGTTACCATGGTGAAAATTTAAACACTTTAATGGTTAAAAACTATAGTTATAAAATTTAAAGAGAACATCAAACGAAAAAGTTATAAAGATAAGTTAGGTTTTATCTAGAGCTTCCTTCCGGATTCAAGCTCCACATTGTATGATCTGAGGATCGCCATCTTCCTCTGTGAAGCCTCAAGCTTTTGTTGCAACTTCACGATTTTCTTCTTTTTAATTTTGTTTTTGATTCGTAGTCTGCTAATTCCGTCCGTAAGTTGTTGAATGTCATCCTGTTCTTCCTGTCTGTTTTTTACATGGTTCGGAAAAGCAGTTATTCCCTCGAACGGAATGGTGACTTGCGTGCCTCCTGCCTTGAGGATGTAGCCGTGTTCCTCCCTCTTCTTTAATTTCCAGAAGTTGTTTTCGTTCTTTATAACCACTTCTGGCTGAGTTATGAAATCGATAGGCATCATCGCCTTTTCCATTGTCGTTGAGTTGGCGACTTCAATGAACGATGGCAGTTTCCATCTGTTATAATTTTCCTTTATTGAGTACTTTAAACTCGTTATATATTTTGGATTTTCCGTATCTAACTTGGTTTCTCTGCACTTCTGCAGTTCCAATCTTTGGGTTAAACTAGGAAAATTGCGAGGGTTCTTATTTAACCCGTCGTCTATTGACAAAGATTGAACTGCTAGAGGTTTCCGTTGTTTCTGCCTGAGGGGCAGCTTTCTTTTGAACTCCTCTGGTGCTGGGTCTGCGTTTCTGCAATTCCAGTTTAAAATTGGGTCGTATTCCATTTTGCTAAACATCAATATAAAATGACCAAATTTTCAAAATCCCGAATTACATTCGGATATTAAGGCTAATTATCAAATGTTTGAACGACGAAGGACAAAGTGTAAAATTGTATATATATATAAAAGGTGGAAAATATAATCTTGTGGTTTCACACAAACCCACCACGGAAAACAAATGAAGAAAGACGATCATGGTGTTTGTTAACCACAGGAATACAAAACAAGAAAGACGATCATGGTGTTTATTAACCACAGGAATAAAGCACTTTACAACACTGAGTTAAGCTCAGATATTAAACTTATGTAGTTAAAGCAAAAAATGGAAATTTGGGCATTAATTAACCCCTAATCTTAAATGTATGTCCACCTGGTTGTCATAACCAGCAATTTTCGTTTCATTTTTTGATAATAATTAGAAAAGATTTGAATTAGAATCAAATCAAATGAAATATCGAAGAAAAGGAAAATTAAACAGACAAATTGCAAACTGTATAATATTCAAAAAGATAAGTGTATTAGTTTCTCTTTGGTTTTAATCCTCTGCATCAATCCATGTTCACATCTATAGTACAGAAAGTCATCCTGAACTTTATGATGCAAAAATTTAACGTAAACAATCTTAAGGATGATGCGGTCCAATTTTCAAAGTGTTGCTTCTGAAAATTTGTTGTTTTTAAGAGTTTAAATGCCTGCATGTTGTGGATTTTGAACTACCGAATTGATATTTTGGCCAAATTGTGAGGAGTGAATCATAAGAGTCTCAAAGGCTGCATACAGCCACCAACAAGCATTTGCTTTGTTGAAAGAATATGGTACCATAATTTTAAAAAGGCTACATGAAGCCACCAACAAATGCTGGCATAAATCTGCGGCGGGTCGGGTCGAAAAACGTTTGTTCGCCCATTTTATGATAAAGAACATTGATGAAAACTTTACTCAATGTGTTAAGAAGAAAGGAGGTGAAATTTCAATTTTTGATGAATTTCTTCTAGTTTGCATTTTGTAACTTGAAAACTACAAAGATAATAATTTTTGTCATCGGTCCCTACTTGGGCCCTAAGAAGAAACCGATGGTGCAAATTAACTTCGCAGAATGAGTTTGTTACAATTTTACATTGGCTAGTTCTTTCATCAAAGGTTTCACTCTATTAATTCTCGTTTTTGTACGTAGGGTAATTTGACATTCCCCTAAGTGTAATACTGAATTTTCAGTTAATAAAACCGCCTGAAAATGAAATTATTATAGACTCGTAAAACTGTGATATTTTAAACTCCTGGCCTTTTGCAATTTTTTTTTTTTTTTGCAAATATGTTGAAGTCGAAAAACTTTTTTGTCTGAGCCATTGGTTTCCGATCCCTTTATCTTTATTTGATTTTGAGGATGGTCCAAAATTGTTAGCGTACTTGACTGTTTTCGATCTCGGTTAAGAATTAAATCCGTGTTCATGCATTTTGGCATATCTTTTTGGGTGTCATACAGAATTGCTATTCATTGTAGTATAATTGTAGGATAATACTCGTAATCTTATTTTTTGGTAAGACTAAATTAGATTAATATTTTAAAGCAGGAAGAAACGGGTTTATTTTATTTCTATGTTTTCAAACGTTTGGCCTATTACCCCTTTGTTTATATCTACTTTTGATGCTCTGGAATTTTTTAGTACGATAGGCATTGACTTAATTTCATTCCTACAATAAGTGCTTTGTGCATTGATGCCTTTTTGTTCTAAGGACTTATCAATTCTAAACGATGTTCCTACTTTGAAAACCATGCCTGCTGGAGAAATTGAAATTACGCGGGATGATTTTGGTGCAATAGTTATATTTTTATCAAGAAGTACATTTTGATAAAAGCTTAGATATGGATAACTTTTGCTTCTTACAACACTGATAGGAACTGTTATATCTGGGTATTTTTTTAATTCTAAGTTTAAAGTTGGAAGGTTTATTGATTTAATGTTGTGAGAAATGAAATCCATTCCTAATATATTTAGATCGCAGCCATTCTTGGCTAAAATCCATGCTTTTATTTTTACCGGATTATCAGTGTTTGTCCCAAAAGTTGAGTCAAAGTTAGTATAACCTATAAGTTTAAGTTTTTCTCCATTAACAGCAACTGTATTTGATCTACATTTATTCAGCTGTAAAGGCTGTATTTTAAAATATTGTTCATAACTGTCAAAATTAATAAGCGAACATGTTGCTCCAGTGTCTAGTAGAAATTGGGTTTCCAGACCGTTATTTTTATTTTTGTCTCCGACGGGATGTTGGAAAAGTTAATATATAATTGTATTTTTGGTTCAGACGGAGACTGATCTAGTTTAAATTCACAAGTTCACACTCATTATTGGTATAGTCTCCTGGAATGTCATCATTACTAAAGTTGTGGATCTGGTAAGGTGAATGATAATCGTTATATTCGTTGAAGGGTTTTTTACTGTTCGACCTGTCACGTGATTGAGAACCTTCATTGAAGTTTGTTAAATGCCTGAATTCTTGTTGGGGATTTATGTCATTGAATTTGTTGTCTACTCTTGACCTACTCTTACTATAGTAATGGTAACTTCTGTTTGAATTCTCTCTTAATTGAAGCGAGTCATAATTTTGCTCCTGTTCATCGTTATATTTTAAGCAACGTCTTATCGTATGGCCTGAAATACAACACCAGTTGCAAAACATTGGGTTGTTTTGTTTGTTTCTATGATCATGTGGGGTATAAGCTGCGTTTATTTTATGATCCTTCATTAGTCCTGTTAACTCTTTAAGCTGACCCTTTATTCCTTCGATCTCCAACTTATTATCAACACTACTTGAAGCTGTTCCAGTAAACTCACTACTTACTGCAAAACTTAAATCTTTTGTTGCAGTATGATCTTTTAATTGTTGCCATGTTGCGGGTGGATTCTCAATTCGGAATTGATGAGCCTTTTGTTTCAAGCCTGGCGGGCTTAAGCCGCGTACAAAGAATTCCATTTTCTTTGCTGTTCTTTGATCATCATTAAAAGTTGGATTAGGCCATCCACGGTCTACTGCGGTGCTTAATCTATGTATGTAGCTTTTAATGAATTCATCAGGTTGTCTTTTTATGTTTTCTGCTTCTATTCGTCTCCTATACTTGTCTTTATCATCAGTGAATCTATCTATGAATTGATCTCTTATATCATTCCAAGGTAAGTTTGCTGCTAATCCCTGATACCATTGAGCGGCTGGACCTCTTAATATTGAACCAAATAAGGCTCTTTGTCTGTTATCATATGCGTCTTGTTCGTCACCTGCATCTCCTGGTCTAGTGCCTAGGGAAAATGCTATCTTTTTCTCTACTATATCAAGAAAATCTCTTGCATCTTCATTCGGATCTAAGCCGGTAAACTTTTCGAGAGCTAAATCTGGGTATGCTACTACGTTTGCCATCTTTGTTTAATTCACTCAATGTTTTGTTAACAATATATAAAGGGTTTGGATGTGTTGTGTACTGATCAATTGTACGGACTGAAATAATTGTATTTAAGTTACAATGAAGTTTGCTGGGTTCAATGAATACGAATTTTTGTTAGATAGATCAATAGTGCTATGGGGCTGTTTAAGCTTTTTTAAGATAGAAGTTATCTCTGGGGTATTGCTGCTGGAGAGAATGGTTAATTCGTGAATATTTTTGTGTGGGTGTTTGGACAAAATTGTGATTTGATCTTTTTGGATATTGGTGATATACCAAATAATTTTTGTGGATTTTTTTTTAAATTTTAGTTTTAAATTAAATGCTGTTGTATTTACTTGATAAAAGTTGGTCATAGCGTTTTACATCATTTTAGGGACATAAATATTTATTTAGGGAGTGATAAACAATATAAAGAATATTTAAATTTTTCTAATGAAATTGGAATGAACTTGTAATGTTTTTAATTTTTACGTTGTTTGTTTTCTTTTTCTTAAGCTAAGTTGTACTATTTGATTAGTATGTTTTAGAGTAATGAAAACCTCTTAGGAATTTTTGAATATTAACAAAGGTTATTAATAATAAGATAAGGAAATAAAAATTTTCTTTGGAAAAAAAAATTTTTCTAAAATTTTTTCTAAGTTTTTCAAGTTTTTTATTTGCTGATTCCTTAACTGAAACCTAAAACTTTGTTCAAGTGAATCTTTTTTGATGCTATGGTATGGTTAGCAATATAACTATATGCCTTTATTGGTTATTATTGGTTCAAAACTTAATTTTTTTGTTAAAAATTTATAGAAAATTTTTTGACTGAAACGATAATCTGAAACCTGAAACTATGGTAGCTGAAGTTGAGTTTTTTTAATCTTAAAATTCTCTATACGCTTTATTATATCTGGTTTTTGCTTTATCTTGCAAAAAAATTCGAGAAAACCGAATCTTTTGATATCTTAAACTTAGTTTTTGAAAACTCAAACCTAAAACTCTTAAACTCTCTCAAACTCGGTGCATAAAAATAAAAAGTTGGTTTTTGATAGCTGGTCTAGTGTAAATTAGAATTTTGAACAGGTTTGTAACTTCAAAATCAAAAATTTGTTTGCGGAAACCTAAGTTTTTGCGGCTGAAACTATGATTTCTAGAACTGAAACTATGGTTTGACCACTTGGTTTTAGAGTTTTGAGATTGAAAATTTAGGTTGGTGTCTCTAATATATATCTATTCCAGCAATAAAATTGCCAAAAAGATGAAAATTTTAGCTTAAAACGACGATTTTAGTTTTCTGAAACTATAAGTTTGAGGGCTCAAACTAACACCTTCTAGAAGTTTTTTGAGTTTAAAAATTTGTTAGTGCATTAAAGATTCTTATTATCTTTCAATATTTCACAAAAATTTTTCTCGGGAAGCAAGATTTTTGGTTCTGAAACCAAAAACACCAATTCTGAAACGTACGTTTCAGCCTTAGGAACCAAAATTTAAAATTGGTTTGGTGGGTTTTAACACCGTTAGTTTTCTCTAGAAAGTCAAAATTTTTGTGTTCTGAAACCTGAAACTAACAAAAACGTACCATTTAAGACCAGGTTTTTGACTTATGGTATCCAAATTTGGGTTTGACTAGTTCAACTTTTGCTGTTTTACCCGAATCCGTTTACAGAAACTTAAAATTTTGACCGGAAACTATACTTATTTTAACTAAAACGTTTGACCCTATAACTGAAACCTAGACTGAAACCAAAAACTTTGGCTGGTAAAAATCAATTTTTTTGTGCTTATGCTATCATATGAAACCTATTTTATCAATATAAAGTGGATGTGTCAGTGTTTTTGTTGTGAAACCTGATATTTTTGTGCTGAAACTAAAACTTGGTGTTTGGTGTTATGTGGTTAACGTTTAAGATTGGTTTTAAAGCGTAATCTTATTATTTATTAGGTGTATAATTAAACTGTGTCAAAGAAAACTAATGATTTATTAAAAAACACCCAAATCCGTTCCTTCCTTCGTGGTTTTTGTTACTATCTTCCTTAGTTTCAGTAATTGGTAGCTTTACTGATGGATGATTTAGGTTTAAGTTATCTTAAGGTGGATAGAATTAAAATTAGTTTAAGAAAAATTGAGGATAAGCCTCGAGAAATGATGAAGGATTAGAATAAATAGCAACAAGCGTGGATGGTTTGAGATAATGTGATGAAGAATTCAATTTATCATACAATTTAGGGTACTCTTAGATCGCACATATGACCACTTAACCCCCTCGAAAAAATAATTGAAGATATTTAATAAGTTTTTGAGCAGTTTAGTTTAATACAGAATTTCGTTAATTTTAGTGATGATAACTTTAAACTGAAGTTTCGGCAAAAATTTAGTAGATTACTGGACAAAACGGTTATGTCTTACTAGCGGACTTAGGCAGAGAACGATTCTTTCAGAAATTTTATATATTATTATAATAATAGATAATAGTTAAGTTCATGAGCTAATGTCAGTTAGAAAGCCGTCTAATAGACCTCGAGATGGAGGGATATCGTGGGCGACTGCTAGCGCAGGGGATGCATTTCGCAAGAACCCTACTAGGAATATCTGTCAAGTAGAAGACAATGAAATTGTGTTTCTATCGAAAGATACCCATTGTCTCTGGCTTTTTGAGGTTGGAAACTAATCTGACAAATACTCACAGATCCTAATAATAATATATTTTTTGAGTTTTAAAAGCTGTTTCGAGTTTGTTGGAAAAAGAATTTCTTAAGGAGTAGTTCTCTGCTGCGGTCGCACCAGTTTTACTAAGCGCTCATTGCTGGTTGAATGCTTAGTAATTTTATCCTAATTTATAAGTCTCACCTTAGATCGTCAAATTGTCTTGACAAAAAGTAGAGTAGAAACAATAGTTAGAAAAGGTATGAATTAATTAGTTGGTTGGATACAAAGCACTGGGTTATTAGATTATATAAACGAATCGAACAGCTTAAAGAAATATACCTATGAGGGGAGGTTGAGCTAATCTTATTTTGTTCATCAATTTTTTATCTTCTTACTAAGGTCGGTGGCTGATTAGTATGTATGGTTGCCCTTGATGTTTGTCCAAGTCAGCACTTCTGGTTGGGTCGTCTGAATCGTCTTGCCGTAGTCCTTTGGGTACTTGTAGTCCAGACTTCCTCGGGGGTGCGTATCTCGATTATCTCGATTTATAATTTTTCAAATCAAACTTAAAATGAGAATTTATTCTCTTTTTATAAATGAAAAGGGCTAGATTAATTTTAGTGTTAGGACAGAAAAGAAAAATTATTTATTTTTAAAAGATCTGACTGAAGAGAAATGACTTGCTGCTGACTGAGCAAAATGAAACACTGAAGATTTCAGGCCAGTCCTTTTGCTCGTAAGCATAAACCGGCGGCTGATTCAATCTTTAATTATTCAGATTTCACCTGCTCCTTTGTTCTCCCTTTCTAATAAGGGAATTTTCAACTAGTTTTTATTTGATTTTTTCAAATCAAATATCTTCAACTTATTAGTCCCCTTTGATGAAAACCGCAGCCTTCAGTTTGTCTTATTAAAAATTCATATTACTCTCTCTGATGCATCATAATGCAGGTGCACCTCTGCTTAATCAAAGCAAGGAGAATTTCAGTGCAGCCGGCAAGACTGCTAAATATTTATCCAGTTTGTTTCAAGTTAAGTTAAAAGGGACGTATTAATAATCGCCGCCCTTTTAAAATATTGAGCATGAAAAAATGAGAAAAATTGGACAAGTATTTAAAAAGGAGTGGATTTTCAAAACAAGATTTTATAGTCCTAATAAGAGTAAATCAGTCAATATCTGATTTAGTGAAAAGAGGCTTTAATTTAAATGGCACGCTCCAATTTAGAATAAACAATTTAGACAATGGTCTTTTGTCTGATATAATGTTTTATTTAAATTTTTCTTTTGTTTTTGATCACCTTCACGCAACAAAACTAATTGTAACAAAGATGGCAGGTTACTGTGCAACTAGCAAAGAATGTTCTTACCACAGTCTTAGAAAAATACAAAAAATAATTTTTGTTTTTTAATTTAATGTCGTTTTTTTCTGCATGGTGTGATAAAAAGATGTAAGCGAAATAATACTAGGCATATTTGAAAATCTTAGTAATAAAGCCCATTCAGAAAACAGTTTTTGAAGAAAATTGTTTAGAAAAACGAAAAAAAAATCAAATTTTTCTGCCGAAATTTTGGGAATTTTTTAACCTTTGTTCACAAATGGTTCTAAAATCCTCCAAAAATTAATTTTATCTGACAAAAACTAAAAAGTAAGCTCAAATAAGCTATTGTAAGCCTACTCGCTCACACTATTAGTTCGAAGTTAGACCAAAAGTTTTGAAATATTTAAATGTCGTTAGAATCACGATTGAAAGTGCTTCAATATGATATATCACTCGACGCATTCCGATAAATATTTTTGGTACCTGACTTTGCGCGGAAAACAAATGTTAAAAAAAGAAAAAAGAAAAAAAAGAAAAAAACTAAAACACACCCGAAAACAAAGTTCAAACCAATTTTTAAAAGGGTCGGAACAAAAATACAAGTTTCATAATTTTAAAAAAAATTTAAATAGCTGTTTCGCTACTTAAAGTTGTTAGTGAGTTCCTATCTCTTCGTTTAAAAAAATCAGAAGCTTGAAATTTGAATTGAAGACAGAGATGGCTTTTCAAGGAGTGATGGATATTGCTCGTCTGTCTCGTTGTGTGAAGCCAAACCCCTCTTGCACTGGTAGCTATGCATTCCAAAAAGTAGACCATTTTTGAGGATCAGATGTTTAGTGTGCCTAAAATCACAGACTGTCTCGAAAATCCAATGAATGTTATTGAAATTTCAAAAAAAGGTTGGGTATTTTACCAGAGAAGTCCACAACGGATTTGGAATCGGCGATAGACGGTTCAAAAAGCTCTTTTCCTTGTTCCTTCAGGGATTTCGAAAAGGAAGAAAGTTGTGGTCGGCTTCACGTCGTCCCGTTGCAAATCGAACCCCCGGCTGTCAGTGTCATGATAACCTCATCTGCGAGTCATCAACTTGACTCATGAGCGGTTTCTTTGCCATTGTCTGTTGCCGATTTGGTGGTATACGAGGAAAATTAGCTCAACCTCGTCTGAGACACGAGGAGAAGTCGTTTTATTTGAAGTTCGTTTCTGCGAATCTCGGTAGTTAAATATCTGATGGCCATCAAAATTGAGGAGACAACATCACCTGAAGTCCAATAAAGGTCAAGCATATTTGGCTTTTGAAGTGGAGAGAAAAAATTACGACCGTTGTCGTGAACCATTCGAAGCGGTTTGAAAGATTCTAGATTTTATGTCTGGATGTAAAACTATTTTCTTCTATTTTTTCGCTTCATACTATGGTTCTAATGGGTCCTGCTAGTCATAACAGAAGTCATCCTAGTTCCGGGTAAATCCAAGTTGTACTAGAGAAAACTGGCAAAAAAAGAAAACTCCTGGAACATTAAAGAACAGTAGGGTTTAGAGAGAGTCCATCAATTGGAAGCCAAAGTTTTCAAAAACCTCTCCACTAATCACATTGTCTGGAGCAGCGCTGGAAAGAGAGTGGAGAAACTCTCGAAGAACGACAATGAAGATCATATGAAAGTTTCAAGGAAGGGTTTGAGGAAAAGCAAAAGTCTGAGCCTGTTCACCTGTTTTAAAGAACTCGCTAAGGAAACTTAGTTCTGATACTCCTAACCAGACAGAATTTTGTCAATGACACTGGCGGGAAAAAAGGCTGAAAGAGACCCTGTGCAGTCTGCATTATGATTGGGTGATGTATAGAGTCAGGCACGGTTTTAATATGTTCCGGTGGAGTGCTGATTTGACTATATCTGCCAATGTAACCCATCACAATGAACATGTATATACACACCATAAAAACATATACATACACACATGTATATACACACATTTCCATTGAACCGACATACATGTATACACACAAAAAACTTGAAAATACACATATAACTTTTATACACACTTTCCCATTGAACATACATATACACACAAAAAACTTAAATATACACACATATATTTATACACACTTTCCCATTGAACATACATATGAACACAAAAAACTTAAGAATACAGACATATATTTATACACATATTCCAATTGAACATACATATACACACATGAAATAAAGTATATAAATCTGCACTTCGCCGGAACAGGTCAAATCCGCGCCTGACCCATTTTCATCCAACAATATATTTAATCTAAATTATAATTAGTCTTGAAGATGCATTGTTATTCTAGCACTCTTTTTTTGAAATGGACGAAGCAGTTACTTATTCTTCGAACACAAATCGTTGAATGGCCTTGTCTATTAAATCGTTTTGAAATTATTAGAAACATTTTGTTTTCCAACCTTTTGGCTGAATCCTGAGTAACAATTCATATCATGACAATTCTTTTATTCCTGATTTTTGTATCGACGATATCCCCACTGTTCCCTGTAGGTACATACCCAATAATGCTTTTTGTGTGACGTTCTTTTATCAGTAATTTCGCTCGTTTTGCTTCTATGCCTGCCTTCAGTACCCCAGATTAGAAAATTGGGTGCCTGTTGTACTCCTCAAAATTTGCTGGTAGAAATAACTTCTTCGCCGGGATAAATATTGTTTTTTTGATGTGTCCATGATAAAATTGAAAAAAGTTTCTCGTATCTACCCTTATATGGACGACGTGTTCATCTATTTGATCAACCGTTGCAGTTCCTGATTTAATCGAAATAAATTCAAATTTCTCACAGGAGTCTAAATCTTAAACCAAGTTGCATGCCTGATATTTTTATGCTGCTTCTACAACCTGTTGAGATCTGCACATATTTTCAAAATAGTTTTGTTTATTGGAGTTGTTGCACGTTTTTTTTTCAAGGGCTGGTCTATTTTTAAATGAGTGTCTGATAAAGTTTTCCCAAATCTGTTTGATAGTCTTATCTCTATTTTGATTTTCCTGTCCTTGGAAGGAATTTTTTCACTTTTCTGATTGTTCCTTTCTCTGAAAACTCGTTTGCTATTTGGGTTTGAGTTCCTGGTTGCCATGATAGGTTGATGTTTTTCTTTCTGGGCTCGATATAGATAATGCTCTTTCAGCTATGGCGCTTGTAATTGAAAGGCAAGAGTCGGAAGTTTAGTGTGTTCAATTTGAAACAAATGTTTCTCATTTTTGAAATAAACGAGACGCACAATAACTATTCCGCCTAGGTGCCCAGTTCTACTCTGGCTGCTTGCGCAGTTAATGCCGCGTGAGTTGCCTCAAAGGATTTCGTGTTTTTATGTCCTGCTAAATAGTCTGCTCCGTTCCTCTGTGACGCATCTCTTGCAATAGAAGCCATATCTCAAATTATCAGCTTGGATAATGCCATCTAAAAATTCATCTAATTGAACAAGTTTTAAGTTTTGATCTATGGTTTTTTGTTAGTTTTGCATCTAGACTTAACACTTCTCAGTCATTTTCATGACTAGCAGTGCAATGAAGCAAAAACTGATACATTTATCTGACTTCATTTAAGATTTTCATCCAACTGTATTTTAAATTTAAATTACAATCAGTCTTGAAGTCGCATTGGACTTCTAGCACTCTTTTGTTGAATAGGACGAAACGGTTACTTATTCTTCGAACACAAATCGTGGTTCTTTGAATGACCTTGTCTATCCAATCAACTTGAAACTATTTAAAAATTTTTCTTGCCAACCTTTTGGCTGCTTCCACAGTAGCAATTCAAATCATGACATTTCTTTTGTTCCTGTTTTTGTATCAATGATATCCCCCACTGTTCCCTGTAGGTTCAGACACCATATTGCTTTTTGTGCGACGTTCTTTTATCGGTAGTTTTGCTCGTTTTTCTTCTAGGTCTGCCTTCCGTACCCCACATAACAAAATTAGGGCCCTGTTGTCCTCAATTTTTGCTGGTAGATTAACTTCTCTGCCGGGATAATTTTCGTTTTTTTTATGAGTCTATGATATAATTCGTAATAGCTTCTCTTATCTACCATTATCTGGACGACTTGTTGATCTATCCGATCAACCATTTCAGTTCCTGTTCCTGTTTGTTGTCGATTTTTTACATGCTGCTTAGGACCAATAGTCGCATATAATTTCTAGTTGGCAGCCTCCGGCAACAATTTTTCTAGCTTTGCTGAACAGTTCAAGATGTGGTTTTTTCTCAAAAGCTTTTGAAAATTTCATACGAAATGCAATCACTTAGTCCGTTTGGGTATTGTCAAGGGCTTTGTAGATTTTACTCAAAGTGTAGAACTTATTTGTGACAACTGATCTGCTTTTGACTATTCCATGTTGATGCTTGCTTAGAAAGTTTTCGAAGTGAGTGTACAGAGATACATATGAACAATTCTCCAATATTCTACTACCTATGTTAAACAGTGATATATGACTCTAGTTTTTGACTTTGCACCTGTCATTTTTCTTAAATTTTGGTGAATTTTCAGCTGTTTTCGAGCAGCTTGTAATTTTTCTCATGCGTTTGATTTTCTCGTGGATGACCTGAGGAGCATTCGCCGTATTTTGGGCTATCTTCTGAAAGCATATTGGTGGTACACTTTTTGGCCCTCTTGATTTGGTCACTAGGACCAAAAAGTGGAAAACAAAAGTCATCAAATTTAGAAATCGGTAAAATGTGGACTTCGACTTTTGACGTCATTGATGTTAAGTTGCAGTTTGGTTGAGAACACTTATTGAAAAAATAGGTTGAGATCATTCACGTTGTCCTCCAGGCTGTTAGCAGTGATGGTGTCGTTTGTCATTACTGTCATTTCAATTGTTTTTTTTAAAATAAAACTGTGTTTCTGGTGCACAGTAATACTGAATGTTGATAATTCAGAGATCGTTTTCATTAGACTGGATGACTATGTTTTCACATTGTGCTACCGAACGTTAGTGGGAATTTCTCGACTTGGTGCTAATTAACTACTTTTGTTAGTGCAGTTTTTTCATTAAGCTTGCTGTGCTTTGAGTTATCCGTGTTTGTAAACGCTACCGATGTGCAGATCTTCTAGGAACATGGATTTCAATGATACTTTCGGAAAAGTCATACAATTATCGGCACTTGTTCTGTATAATGGTATAACAGGTTCGATCAAACAATTTTTGCACCATTACGCCATTGATTCACCTTTGCCTTAGCTTTACCGTGATTTCACTTTTGCCCTAGCTACGATAATTATTTATGACAGCTTTAACTGATTTGCGTTCTATTTGTCTGTTTCTAGCGGCCTGTTTCAACCTTTTGCTCATACTTTGCAATTCTTTTTCCAACAAGTTAATTTCACAGGTCGTAAAATGTTTAATCGAGTGCGGTAACCTACTTGTTCCTCTTCACTTATACTCTTCAAGTATTCCTAGTTTGTTTCCGGGAAGTTGATATCACCACAGATTGCAAGGGACGACGGTTTGGGAAAGATTCCAGTAAAGTGCTAAAATTGTCAGCCGAGTACCTATAAAGACTCAAATAGGGGGGGGGGTTGTAGAAGGTGATGAAGACGATTTCCTTGCTGGAGATACAAATTTTCTTTGAGATAAAACTCTTGGGTAAATTTGATGACAGTATTTCTGCGGAAAATTTGTTTTTCACTGCAAAGAGGGAGCCTCCATTTCCGTTTCTAACGTTCTTCGTTTCTCTCTATCTGATCTGTATATGCTATAATCATTTTGCAGTATTTCAGATGATGCAATTTAGTCAATAATTCAAGTATCGCAGATACAGACTAAACAATATTTGGAAGAGATAATGGCTATATAGAGTTTACCTCGATGATCAAAATTTACAGGACTTCTCACAATCAGTTGAAGGACAGTAAGAAAGACCCCTAGTCAAGAGAATGAATCATTTTATCCACTTTCAAGTTTTCATTGTACATGTACAGATTTCCTTTTCAAATATCTTGTTTGTTGCGCCATTAATTAGTAACTCACGTCGTTTCTTGATAACGTGATCTTCATTGCGTCTTTCCTTGTCAATGCTGGCGAGAAAAAGATCTTTACTTCAGGCAGGTGGCTTGTTGTATCAAAGTTTTTTGCAGGGATTGGTCTCGCCTCAACATGATTAAAGACAATTACCAAAAGCGTTCTGGGTTTTATCCGGTTTTCGTCAAAACTCTCCCAGGTCTTTCATTTCCACAATGTTTGGTTGCAAGTCGATGATGTCAAGAAAAAGTTTGTTACTTCTACTTTTGTAGGAACAAGGTTCTCATCTTTCAATTTGTCGGGATTTGCATCTTTGGCTGATGTTATGAGTATTTTTGTTTGGTATTTTTTTCTCCCTTTTTTGATGCACAGCATTTTTTGTGTGCTCTCTCAGTACAGATTTGTATATAATTTATTTTTTTTCTTAAGATCTTAAAATTTTTTCATCTTTTTTATTATCAGCCATTTCTGCCAGCCTGGTTTCCATGTTTAGAAATGTTTCGTCTAAGTCAAACTAGTCCATTTTTTTAACCATTTTGCTTGGGTGAAGCTTTTTTTGAAGCAATCACCAACTTTTTTTTCATGACGCTGATGAGCAAAGCAACAATGCTATTGTTCCAACATTCTTGAGGCCGTTGACTGCAACTAGGACTAATCCTGTACAGTCAGTGGTTAGGTGCAGGATAGCCCTGCATGCGACACATTGATAGGTACGATCGTTAGGACCGACCTTTCATTTACACGACTTGTAACTCTTAGTCATTCTTTCCTTTTTACCTGGACTCCAAGTCAGAGACTGAAAGAATACACAAGTTTAAATGAATGAATCGATTACTGCTTCACGAGTTTGCTTTTTCTTGTTTCAAACTAAAGGGTTTGATTTAAGGATTTTTTCGGGTCCTGAATTGGCAAAAACTTTTTAAGCGATCATACAAAACCAAACTACAGTTATATAATCAGTTAGAAAAGATGAAGGCTTTTATAATCTAAGTCGCCCCAATTAGTGGAACTGCAAAATTTTTTCATTTCTCTATAGGCAGCCTTCAAAAATAACCCGCTCCCAGAAAAAAAGTTTCCACTGACAATTTTGATTATAAGATATCCAATAGTCCGAAAATCTTCATGCTATCTTCACCTCACACCTTGCATTTCGAAAAGAGCTTCATGAATTTTTTAGTCTATTCTCGAATAGTTTTTGTTGTCTTACTTTCGTCCAAAAATTTTTTCAAAAAATTGAATTTGAGAAGCTGAATTTCATTCCTTGCTTGAGGGTGAGGTAATATTGCCCGGACTTTAGTCACGGGCACAACTGCGGTTCTACGTAAGCGCTGAACAGCTCGTGTTTTTGTATTTTCTCTGAGTAAAAATCGTCATAACTAAATCACGACTCTAGTAGCTTGTTCAGTTTAAATTGACTAAGTGAAAAGTGAAAAAATTGACAAACTGCAAAAAATGGGTGAAGAAAAATGAAGCAATTTAATTCTAAAATATATCAAAAGAAATCGGCAAATTTTTACCGTCTACTGCAAAAAATTAGCTTCACTAGCGCAACTAATGGTGACGAGAGGATGAATGCACCATCAGAAATATGTTCTGAAAAACCAGGTTTAATAGAATTCGCTTTCAAAAAAGACCAATCCATGACTAGAAGTTGCTATGATTCATCAAACAAAGAAAATGGAGCGTTTTTCAGACTAATTTTGACCTAACAACTAGTCATTATTTGATAAATTCTTTGTATACCATCTAAAAGCCAATGTCATGATCTCAAAATTTAAAAGATAATTGATTGACATTTTTTTTGGGCAACCAAAAGAAAAACGTGATCAAATGCAGCAAACTTTTGAGTTTCAGAAATTTACAGAAGATTGTTGAGGTAATCACATAGCATGGAAAAATATTCGAGCTAAATTCAATCTCTTAGATCACATTGTCAAAAATTTAAAGTGTATTGTATCAACAGCTATAACTTTGGAACACCTTTTAAAAACGTGTTACTGCCATTGGCGCAGATACAAAACTGCTACAGCTATGGTAAATAAGCTTTCAATTTAACTTTCTCGGTGATGTTTTACAGCAAATAATTAACCGGCCACAGAACATAAAAAATAATTATATATAGCACGATAGTCTTTTTGCATTCTTGAATCAGCAACGCGTTATTTTTAATTTCTCTTTTGTTTATCGGCTTTAGGCATTCATTCAAAATGGCGGAGAATTGTATACGTGAATTTTATCACGAGCTAGATGATTTTGAGCTGGACATGCCTGGAAGACAAAAAGTCCCATTCCGTGACAACAACAACCTCTTGAAAATGCTGCGATGCCAATACAGTAACTGGGAGGATGAAGGAAGAATAACATCAGTTCCTACTGCCCGAATTCCAAGACTGTTCCTAAGAAACATCCAAATGAGCTCAGCACTGCAAAAAGAGTTCAAATCTCTTCAAAAAGGCGAGGAAGGCGAAATAAAAATCTACCGATTGCTAATGGAAAACGACGACAAATATCGAAGTGGTGTTATGGTGTTTCCAAATGTAAATGGACGAGAAATTTTTAGCACACCGTCAGCACAGGTTGAAATTGACACGATATTAGCTATACCGGTTAAAGGAGTTTTTTTGTTCAATATAAAAGCTCAAGGAGGAAAAGGGTTGACACCACAAAAAGTTCAAGAGGATTTCATCAAACATTCGGCCTTTCTGCGAATGCTCATGCAATACGGTTACGAAAGCACGTCTGAATTTCCTCCAATTCATTTAGTTTATTGCCATCTTTTCGATGACAATAAAAGCAAGTTTGAGCGCAATATAAACCTAGATCAGAATGGTGGTAAGCTTCTTGTTTTTAGCAAAACAGACTTGAAAGTTGAAAACTTTACTGCTTCGTGGAATCAGAAAATGGATTTAGTGCCCGATATAGATCCCAACTTATGGGAGAAGTTTGAGGTGTTTGTGGCTCGATTGGTGGCACTGAACTCAATTGAAGGCTCACTAGCGTTAATTCATGATCAAGTCAGTTCGCACTATATCCAGGCGACTAATAAAAACAAGATGAACTTTGATGATTTTGTAAATAACGGAGATACGGAAACGGTGAAAATTTTGAAGGACGCCTCGCTGGCGGAATATCGCTTCAAACAAAATAACAAAGATAATAAACGCTTCATAATGTGGACATCAGATCAACTGAAAATCATATCTACTGTCGTTGAGCATTTGCAAGATCCTAGCCGAGAGGGACTAAGATTGCTCGTAAAAGGGTGTAAAGGGTCTGGAAAAACGATGCTTTTAGTATTTCTAGCTAAAATAGCGGCTAAAATTTTCGCAATGCAAAACTTGGATCAAGACTGCAGAGGTAAAGTGGTAGTGTACAGTGGAAATTGGATCTCATTTCATTGCCATTCAGAACAACTGCATCATTTTCTAGCATCTTCAGGTGACAGCATCTGCAATGTGGGTTAGTTCTGCAAAACTTTTATTGTATAAACTTATGATTCAACCAGGAAACCGAATGCATTTTGGTTTATAAAAAAGGAATTATTTTCTTTTTTGAAAGGTGTATAAGCGTGGCCCACTGAATTATTATCTACATAGGACAACGCTTGCAAACCAAAAAAGCTGAAAACGTGGTTTTTACAGATGTCTAGAACTAAAAACCTAAAAGATTCGATCCCCAGCCAACCCAAGTCTTAAGGTTGGTCAGCCAAAACGCACGTCTGAAAGTCGTACCAAGAGCACTTCTTTTGGTGTGATTTACAATTTGGCATTTTGGCTGACCAACTATACAATTTTTATTAAAAAAAGGATTGGCGCGAGAATAACTTAATTTTTTGGCGGAGCGGGCGATCAAAAGATGATATTTTTGGTGAAACTTTTCCTGAAAGTAATTAAAAATAACCTTTTACCAGTTTTTTCAAATTTAGCTCGTGGTAGAGAAAATTTGATCGTGATTTGTGGGAACTTGAACAAATCACCCCTTTGACCTAGAAGAAAAGCAACCCTCGAGACAATCCTAGATCCGCCACTACTCAAGTTCAAAGTTTTTTCTAGTTTGGTTTTATTTCGAATTTTGAACTAAATTTAATCAAAAATTTGCTTAAAAGTTTTAACCATTGGTCTTATTTTTTGCGTCAGTTTTGAAGTTGATGGAACAAGTTTTCTTTTCATTTAATTCTTTTTAATTGATTCGAATGAGTCCAAATCGCAAAAATTGGCCTTTTACTTGGTTTGAATTTCACAATTTTCTGATCACAATCATCTCTGAAAAAAAAATTTGGTTGAAAAATGAAAGCAAAAATAACAAAATACTTTCAAAAGGGGAGAGATAAAAGTCTTACTTCAACTTTCTGCGACGGTATTACTGTACCACATTGCGTGGTAAAACTAATGCGCACAAATCCAAATTTGTTCATCGCTTTTGGTAATCAGTGCCTTTAGTGAGCGATTTTGGGCCACGGTACATTTTCAATGCTTTTTTTTGAAGATTATTCTCTCGGAAAACTCTTCAGAAATTGAATTGAATTCAACTGATGTAAGTTTTTTTCTAAGAACTCATTCGTATTTCTTTTTTCAATTGTGATATCAGCTTTAAAAAAATCCAATTTTGCCGGGCCAGAAAACAAAAGATGATACTATTTTAAAGAAGAACTATTAACTGAGTCCGTTTCTGTAAAAAAAAGTTTAAAAATTTGAAATGATTTTTGATAGTTGACTCAATGCGGAACCAAAAATACTAATTTTTAACTAAAATAAACGATGCATCTGAAAGAATTGCATAAAACCGTGTCGCAAAAAATTGAGCTTAAAATAAAGCGTTCAAGTTACTGAATCACAAATTTAATTCATATACAAATCTAATAGGACTATTGTTTAACTATCATTGACTTTCAGGGTACGAACTTGATCAAAATAGTGAAAAAAAAATTCCAGGAGCGGCACTGACAAAACAGCAGCTGGCATGTTTTGAAAATTGTCTAGACCGTGGACAGTTGTTTATGTGTGACGAATTTCACTCGAGTCAGAATATCAACGAGAAGTATTTCCATACAAATTAGGTTTATCGTTAGTCACTAGGTCACTAATATGTCACTAGGTCAGTTCTATCAGTCAAATGTGTTGAAACTAGGTGAGATCTGTGCCTCTTACAGTCTTGTTTTATAAATTGAAACCAGAGAACTGCTGTGCAAAACATCACAAACTGAGATTAAAACTGACAAATTTAACATTTTCTTCTTGTAATTTATTGCAGCTACATCATATATGACAATCGGGATTTTCAATGATTTCAAGCAAATTCTTGAAACATCTGAAAAAGAAGTGTACACCACTTTGATTGGTTTCCAATCAGTATAAAATCCATCGCTGTCGTTATATTTTAACATTATGTCCAATTGATTACGTTCTATTTGTGGAAACTCTTGGAAATTCGTACTCATGACAACCGGATGTTTAGAAAGCAGACACGTTTTGTGCAATATTACCACTCCTTCCATTCAAGAAAACATCCAATATCTTCGGCTAAAACTCCTGAGCAAGACGCGAGCCTATTGGTAGTGTAATGTGGCTCGATCACAGGCTCCTTTGATTTCTAGAACTGCTCAGAGTCCCTGACGGTACGCACTTTTAGCAGAAATGAGTTATTTTGAGAGACTTTGATCTTCTACTCCGCCCTTTTTTCGTTGATCGCGTTTAAACCACTACTTCATCATCAACTACTTCACAAAATGGCAGTAAATAGATATCGTCCGGTCAACTTTTTTCAATGCGCTTTTTATAATTGTTTAACTAAACATATCTTCAATTAAATTTAGATTGCGGTGATGCTCAAGCACGTCTTCTTCGTCTCAGTTTCTCAACAACAAAACTGGTTGGCATTAAGTTCTTCTTGATATTTGTAGAAAAGAACGCAATACAGTAATCACTGAGATCACAATGACAAGCAAAATTATCTGAAATACTCCCACTTGGTGAACACTGAGTTTGAACAAGTGTATGTCCATGACAAAGAGTGAGAAAAGACATCATGTGTTCAACTTCTGCCTGGAGCATCGGACAATGTCGCTGTTTCGCTGTTTAAAACGAATAGAAAAAACCTAGAGATTAATTTTTAGTTCGAAACAAGAGCGATAACTTGTTACTAGATGAAAAAAAACTTCATTCAACTCTCCGAGGGAGATCGATAAAGGAGTCAATTGATAATCAGTTTTCTGCCTTCCATGATGTCCAAAATGATAAGTTGTTTTGCTGTTTTCTTCACCATCTTTCGATCTTGGTTAATTGAAATTTTGTATTATAATTCAGATTTAACCCGTTTATGTATTCTAGTGCTCAAATTTTTATGCCGTGCATTCAAAAATATTTTTTCTTGGAGATATTTTACGCTCAACAGACAACAGTTGATATAATGGGTTTATCTGCTTTTCGTTCAAACTTTCTTCAATTTTTTCAACCAGGTTTTTTTCATCTTTGATGAGTCTGAATTGTCGGTAACCAACTGATTTTATTTCAAGCCTCTGTAAAAACGCAAAAAAAATGGTAGCTAGTCATTTTTTTCGATACCGTTCGAACTGCTAAAAATTTCACTCTCTCAATTTTTAATCGTCAGTGAATACTCGACATTCTGCTCAATATTTACCATTACATAAACTCCTCCTGTACGGTAGCTTTTCAGTTGCCGAGAAACTATCATTGGGCTCCTTATTGAGCAGGTTCATTTTTAGCTGAAGCGTTTCGACGATAGTTTCGTCTCCCAATTTTTGTTTCTTTCCAGTCCCATCTGACGTTGTTGCAGCGCAAAAAACTCGGCAAAAAACCTTTGCCGTATAATTTTACTGAAAGTAGGTGCTTTATTGCACGACTTTTTGTTTCATCTTTCTCAAAAAAATATATATTTGTTTTTCAATTTTTCGTGTTTGATTTCGTCAACATTGGTTGCTAGACTTGCAGTCTTTGCCAGTCTCCTGTTGATACATTGGAGAACTTCACAGAAATTGCCGTTTAACAAATCGTTGATGACCGAAGCACATTCCATGCAAAAACATGATATAAATGTTCAACAAGTCCAACATGTAATAAATGCAGTGATTGGAAACGACATTTTAAGCAAGTAAAATATTCCTCGCCAAGAAGAATTCCATTAGATAAAATGCATTCGGTACAAAGTGCTTCAGCTGTATTCACTTGCTCCGCGTTGTTAAGCAAGTTTCCCAAAACTTGATTGAAGACTCCAGGTTCAGTATAGGTCTCTGAAACTATTTGCTCCCACAATTTAAATAAAAATCGTAGGATCTTAGAAAAAAAGTGAAAATAAGGACAACTAAGCCCACCAAATTTTCTTTTAGCCACCCAAGATCGCCGGAAAAAATGAGGAGCTGAAAAAATCTAATTCAATAAAAAAAAACAGCGACGATTTCTGGAAGTGTGAAAAAAAAGAACCAGTTAAAATGTCTGGTTCGTCGAAACATAACAGATCCATTTTATAAATTTTCACAACAAAAAGGCTAGTTCTTTGGCTCTTTTTAATGATATTAAACACAAAAAAAACTTG
Organism: Symsagittifera roscoffensis; assembly: GCF_963678635.1. Lineage (NCBI taxonomy): Eukaryota > Metazoa > Xenacoelomorpha > Acoela > Convolutidae > Symsagittifera > Symsagittifera roscoffensis. The sequence continues at coordinate 46,118,671 of NC_087069.1, read as the reverse complement.
CGGAACGATATGACTAATGTTGACTAACAACAAAAATTTATCACAAATTTAATTTGTAGTCTCAGTAGACTTCTGTAAAGAATATACAGCTACGTGTTATCCAAATGCGTTCTGCAGCATTTTTTTCTCTAAAATTGCAGATTTTTTAAATCTCAAGCAGCAGTTTTTGCCGGCTGCCCTTGTAGTCAATAGTTTTGTTTGAATCAGTTTTACAGTAAAAATTTGAAAAAATTAAAGAAACAGTTGTTGAGGCTCAGACTATTTGGCTCGACATAAGATTTAATTAAAAGTTTGATCGAATTTAACTTCGTACGCGTAAAAATTTGATGGAAGTTTTCTCCACGCGACCAGTCTTGTTTGTTTTATTGCTTGAAACGTAAAACTAAACACAATAACTGAGTTTTATTTTTGCTCTTTTTTCATACTGAAATGATTTTTAAAATTTTCAGGACTGGTTTAAGAAGAAATCAATTTTTGAACTTAAATGAAGAGAATCTTTCAAATAATTTTTATTTAGTTTTCATCATAAATTGTTTTGTACCAATATTATTTGTGAGAATACAGCAATATTAACTTGATAGAAGCTGTCTTGTTACTCAGAATATTTGGAACGTTAAGTGAACGCAAACATTAAGGTTCAAGAAACATAGTTTTTTCTTATACTGATTTTTTTTAAAATTTACGACCTTGGTTAACTTAAAGAGTCAATATGGATTTATATCATAAACATTTAGATCCTATAATTTGTAATAGGGCTAATTTTGATGTAAATACTTCTCCCCGTGAAGCCAGGAAGGTTATGTGCCGCTAAAATTATTGAAGAAGGATCAGCATTGCGTTTTGTTTAGTTCTGAGAACCTAAAAATTAACGAGCTGGCAGACTTTTATCAAATTGCTCCGCTAAACGCTAATCTCAGATCAACTTGCGAAATCATAGAGTTTGTAGAGAATTATAGAAATGTGTGTCTTGGTACAAAAACAATCGAAATTGAAAGCAAACCCGCCCACAACTTCCATGGCGAGAAAGTAGATGTTCGAACTTGCACTGACGCGGCCGATTTTGAACAAAAGAGTGTCATAACTATTCAAGAATATCTTGAGCATTCTAGAGGTTTGGCATTCCTACCAGTTATTACAAATGTTCCTGAAGATATATTGTCACGAATATCTTCAGGTTTGACTGAGAAACAAATTAAAGTTTGTTTCTGTAAAAGTTTGTACAGCGAAACCACGAATTCAACCCTGAATGCTTTGCCCTCTGTTTACTTTTTTGATATCCATGGGCTTGAAGGCCTAGAATTTGCCGCAGTTGTGACTTTGTTCTATGACAATGGATGTGGCGATGGTCGTATTTTGTATTATTTCCACAACATGATAACCCGAGCATGCCTAAAACTAGTTTTGGTTATTGCTGTAGACAACAAATTGAGAAAAGAAGAGCAAAAGAAACAAAAAAGTTCAGATTTTGGAAAAAAACTAAAAATAGAGCTCGAAAGAACCGAATCTAAGTCACTCGTGTTTTTGGTCGGAACAAATTTTGGATTCAATTTTATTACACCGATTTCACAATCAAAACTAAAGGAACAAAACATCTGTTTGCCCAACATCGAAGAAACTCAATACTTTAAAGGGCCCAACGATGTCATCATTCTCCAGAAAGAAGACCTGTATAGAAAAAAAGATGTAGAAGAAATTATTTCAGCCGGGTTGAAAAAGCTGATAATTGTCGGCGGAAGAGTAATGCATTCCTTGCAAACAAAATTTTACTGTCATACTGATACTGCTCTTAATTGTGAGATGTTTTCTGGGAAGTTTGAAGTCAAAAATTTGATTTTCATCTATAATTCTGATGATGGTTTTTCATCGCAACTTAACCGTTTTCTAAAGAAAACGGACAATACAAGTAAAACTGAATTGCAAATGCTGAGCGGAGCTGACGAAGATTGTGAATTTGACGAGCTGCTTCGTTCAAATGAGCCATACTTTAAGTGGGAGAACTGGAAACAAAAAGCCTGTGAGTCACGTCGATTGCACTTGCCAAGCTCTTTTGTATCCGACATTTTCACGGATTGTATAAAGTTATTGGAAAAAGAGCGAATAAATTACCAGTTCTATCAAACATCTATTACTGCCTCAGCTACACAGTATCCGAAAGCTTTGATCAAGATATTTAACAGGTTACTGAAACTATATTCCAGTGAAATTTCGAAACCAAGTTATGTCTTAAACGACTTGATTGTAGCGCCTGACGAAACTTATTCCTTTCAATGGTTTGCTTTCAAAGCACTGCATAGTGCTGAAATTGTAATCAAGTTTCACCCTAGTTATGTAAAAACTTTTCATCAAGTCTACCGAGTCCTCGAAATTGTACGAGACAAATTAGTGAAAGGCGTCCAAGCAAAACTACTGGACAATTTATCTGTGCATGAAGCAGAGGATGATTTAAGACAGAGATTAGTGACTGGATTACGACATTTGAAAATGATTGACAGTACTTCAGCGCCAAATCTTTCGCAAAAATGCAATTTTTGTTCGCTTCAACGGAAAGAATATGACAATGAAAAAAATTTATGTAAGCTAAACGCAAGAAAAGAACAACTAGCCGAGATTGTTTGCGAATTAGCCACACTTTTCCTTGCTCAAATTAAAGAAAAGGAAATCAAAAAAGACTCAATTGAAGCTCGTTTGCAGTCATTCCAAAGTGTTTTGACGTTCGTAATTCAGCAACCTATTCGATTCGCTCTCGAAGCGTTAGAGTGGAATCAAACTCATAAACCAGCGATTCATGTACTGAACGAATCATTCTCATTCTTTGCTGTAATACTTAATGAAGTTTACAACCTAGCTACAAAAGTTGAGAAAAGAAACTCTTTATCAATAAACAAATGTTATTGATGACTTACTAGAACTGTTCTCCGATCAACAATGAACAGCTTCTTGGAACGCCATCATGAGAAGAAAAACTTGTTTGCTAAAACGACAGAAACTATTTTGACAAATATGGCTCAATTTCATTGCAAGTATTATTTTTTATCCGAGAATCTAGATTTTGTTCATAATCAACAAATAGTTAAATTAGGTAACAATCAGTTTTCTGAAGACATGCTGCTGTTATCTAGTGCTGTTAAGATTTCCCAATCAATCTTATTCTCACTGCATGAAAGCTTAGCAAAGGTTTTTGAAAGTTAGGGGCATTCATATAAGTGAAATTAAGGTTGTTACTTTCATCAACATATTGTCACTTTCTAAAACAAGAATCAAACAAGAGTCAATTTCTAAAACAGGATTTTCCAAGCTCTTACAAGTCACTTTAACTTTAAATACCCTTTTTACGCCGCAGGCGAACTTTCAATAAAAAAGGCCAAAAAAGCGTTTTGGGCAATTTTTGGACAGTTGTGTTCATATTGACAAATTTTGGCATGCGGACAAATTTTGTTATGACAAACATGTTTGATCTTAACACTGTTAAGATCCTCATTACAACATAAAGCTGTTGCTTATCTGATATTGATGGGAGAGGGGGTGAGTGGGGGGGGGGAGGGAGGTAATCTGGAGGCAATTCACTAATCTCGTTGACAGTGATATGTTTCATTAGCTTTATGGGCTTTCAAATTGTTGAGAAATGCCCAATGTTCTGTCTTGGCCGTAATTTTCTCCCTCAAACAAATAATTTAGAATATTTGACTCCCCACATTAGGCCGAGCGCGTTCACCTCGTTTGCTGAAGAAGTAGATTATGACAATTGTAAACGTATGCATTAGTCTTTCAAACAACTGCTACAGAGCTACCCCCAATTCGTCGCGTGAGGCTTCGCATAACTGCATAGTTCCAGTTTTTAAGGATAGGATTAAAATTTGAACCAATCGCATCACAAATTGGGCTCACTTTCAGTCCCTTTTTGTAGAAGTTTCGTCACGGGTGTTTGATATTGAAAGGGCTTACAAAGGATATTAGGTTCGCGTCCAGACAATTCGGCCACAGACAATTCAGCCGATTTGAAATTCAGACAATTCAGCCAAAATTATGCAGACAATTCAGCCAAAGACAATTCAGCCAATAACTGGGACCGCCGCAGTCGCGCCAACGTGTTGCGAGCTTGCCAATAGAGGGTAGGACTCTATACAAAACTTAGAGCCGGTTATCGCCGCGAAGCGACCTTAAACCGAGAAATAACTCCAACTCCATTTTTTTTCCTTCTGAATCTGGCGTTTTGTAAAACTGGCTGAGTTGTCTCAGTCTGAATTGTCTGTATATTTCTGGCTGAATTGTCTGAATTTCAAATTGGCTGAATTGTCTTTGGCCGAATTGTCTGTGCGCCATTAGGTTATGTTTTACGAGTCTTGAAGTGGAGAGTTCAGAGAAACTATAAATAAATGCGACGAAACGCCTCCGTTTCTTTTTTTCATAGGGCTCACTTGGTCTTCCTGGTTCAGGTAAAAAGTTTTCATTAATCGGTTTCAGGGACGTTTTTTGTTGTCTTCAGCTCAAATTAAAAAAAAATCCGTTGTGATCATTTGTTGTAATGGCTTGAAGATTGCCAATTTAGCCAATTTGGTAACTTAGCGTGCGATGCATTTTATGCTACTTACGCGTAAGCGGAGATGGAGCTTTTATTGTTCCGACCTTCGATACGAAAGTAACGGAATATTTGTGCTCGGGGTAGGCTTTTTTTTCTTCAGACAAATTTCGACTTTTTGACTAGCCATTTTTGACGGAATTTTTTTTATTATATCATTCAAAAGGTATTGTTGTCCTGAGCTTAAATTTGAAAAGATATTTCTCCTGTGATCATTCTTCGTAAAGTTATGAGGGTTCAAAGATGGCCATTTTGGCCATTTTGACCAATTTGGGACAATTAACGCGCGATATAATTCGCGCTTTTAACTTGTAAGCGCAGATTTAATCCGTCTTCAAACCGTTTTAAATTGGTTGAACGAAGCTTATTTGCCATAATTGATTTGCTACAAGGAACGAAATCTCTCTTTTTGTACTTTATATGGCGTGTGGGGGGATTATTTTCATAATAAATTTCGTTTCATCTTATTTCATTTTTTTTTGTGTTATTACTGCTGCTCCATAAACCTTAAAGGCAGTCGGAACTTTCAGCGCTTCGCCCTGATACGAGCAGTCTTGTTGGTTTTGATGCACGTGTGGGTTGAAATGTGATCAAATTGACTTGATGCATGCTAATTGGACCAATTAACGTTTTCCTGTTGTGAAATATATCACTTTGCTTTTTACATAGGAGGTCTGATTTTAAAACTTTCAAAAAAATAGTTTTTAGAAAACTTCATTTTTTAAAAAGCAAACACTACTCCATTGACCAGAAGATAGTCGGATTATTCAGGGCTTTGCCGATTTACGAGCAGTTTTCTGAAATTGGAAAGCTGATGGGCTGCTACAAAGAACCGAAGAAACACATTCAATATGAACGAAGCTGTATAATGCGCAGTAACTCTCAACAAGGCTGCTCGTATCAAGGCAAAGCCCTGAATGTAGCGACTCACCTTTAACTGGTCTCGGACAGTTTTTGGGAAATGACACATGAAGTGATACAGGATGATGATATTCAACTTGGTTGGTTAAATTTCGAGTCGCGTATGGTCGCAATAAAATCTTTAAGCTTGCCCCAATTCAATATGAAACGATTTTGTTGAGCGGAATAAGTCGCGTAACAATTTCAGCATCAAACTATAAAACCAGTACTTTAGATTGTTTCGTTTCAGATAAATATAGTAATGTGCGCACCCAGTGGCGCTCCCGAAGAGTGAGCGATTCTCTTTTGGAAATTAATTTGAATCAGAAACCCGCCCCGAGAATATGCCGGGTCGAGGTGCTCATTTTATGTTTCGATTTTTAAAGTCGAGCACATGTCAGTGCGCGACCGAAAAAGAAAAGTCGAGAAAGCGGTTTGGGTCGAGCACAAATTCAAAACATACCTCGAGCACGGTCGAGCACAGTCGAACACGGTCGAAACATACCTCGAGCACGGTCAAAACACACCTCGAGCACGATCGAAACATACTTCGAGCACGATCAAAACATACTTCGAGCACGGTCGAAACATACTTCGAGCACGGTCGAAACATACTTCGAGCACGGTCGAAGCATACTTCAAGCACGGTCGAAACATACTTCGAGCACGGTCGGAACATAGTTCGAGCACGGTCGAAGCATACTTCGAGAACGGTCGAAACATACTTCGAGCACGGTCGAAACTTGAATTGAGCACATCGAGAAGTGAATTTTTGTCGTATCTTTTGCTCGCAACACTGTACAAAGATGCCTGCAGCAAAATTACCTGACACATTTGTAATTTCAATGTGCAGTTAGCTAGACCAGCAAATTTGCATATACAGGACCGCCACGAGGTCCAAAAATATTTAAGCTAATTTTTTGGACAAACGACAAAGTCATCAGCGCAAAAACAGAAAGCTACAAAATCATTAGGTGAAATCTCCAGTCATGAGTTAAACAACAATCGTCAATTGTTATTAAAACAATTAATCAAATGATATCATATCTTGCTTGGGTCGAGCACGATTGAGCACATTTTTTGTTCGAGCACAGCCAAAAAATATCGAAACATACCGAATTTTGGTACAGACGGTCATAACACACCGATTTTTGGTCGAGACGAACGAAACATAAAGTGAGCACCTCGACACGGGATATATTCCTCACTTGCTACGCTGTGGCACAAAATTTCAGCCATCACAAGTCACAGGGAAACTAACATACCGTGGCTCTTTTCTTCTTCCCCCACAATTTGAACTATTCTAAACACATGATTAAAATTGGGCCAAAATTAAACTTTTGAAAACACTTGTTACAGCAAACCTTGATAACTATATGATGTGAGGCAATGTGAAAAGTGTCACCTCAAAATAATTCTAGCTATTTTGAGAAAATCTCTAGCGGTAAAGTAAAACTGGAAATTCTCAACAATATAAAGATACGGAAATTGAAATTTTTCGATCTGCTAGTTTCTGGGGTTCAATTTTTATGGGCGCCGAGATTATAGATGTCATTGAGAAGAAAATAAAAAAGAAAGGATCTTCAGCCAAGTTTTGCTATGATGGCAACCCCGATTCGAACAAAATACTTTCTTTCATATGCCTACATAATAAGATGTTAAAAATGTTGGTCGTTTGTTCATTAAGAATATCCTGAAAAAAAAACTAATCCAAAACTCTTTAACTCTTTAGACTCTCTGGGAAGACTTTAAAAACGACTTAAAGTGTATTGAATACTTGGGCTCTTTTTCCTTTACCCGCCCCTCCCCCGTTTTTGATTATTTAAATATACTTTTATAATGCGGTCACACTATTAATAATAATAATAAAGACTTAAGCAAGTATCCAGGGGAAGTGACTTTTTTTCAAGTTTTCGATCGAATCAAAAAATTTCTACGTTTTTAGAGTTTATGCAAATACATTCAATCCTCCATGAGCACAGATTTCCGTCATTGAATTTCTCTTTGAAAAATCTCCAGTATAAACTGATAAGGGTGTTTTAAGTGTTTTCGCATTCGATGATGTTATATTTCAAGCAATCGTTATTGAGCTTAGTCAGTATGCAAGGGCGCTGAAAAAAAATAGATTTAATTTTTGAATCTGAATTTTGTGTTTCACTTTTCGTCAGGCTCGAATACCATGTTTGTCCATTTTTTTTCAATTGAAATAAACTTTTCCCATGGCAGGGCTGTTTTGCCAATAATAATTTTATGCGGTAGATAAAGTGATAGCTGCTGTCTCTCAAGGTGAATATGGTCTTTATATCCATGATATGTGCCTGTAATCCACGTTTTTGTTTTCTTTTGCACAATTTCGAGGATTTTAAGATCAATTTTTGTTGGTTTCTATAAAGTTGAGCCACAGCTTACAAACGGGGCAACATGTTTTATATGCTTACGTTTTTATAGGTTTTGTTGTAAATTTTCTTTTGACAGAAGATAAAGCCTTAAGAGCTTTGGCTGATCTTTTTTTTTGCTTTTTCTGTTCAGTTTAATTCTTTAGTTATTTCAAATCTGAGTTCTATCATTTCGGTTATTCTCTCGAACATTGTAATATTGGTTTACACAATTGCACTATTTTTGTTGCCAAGTTTTCTAGTTTTTGAAATATTACGTTCCATAGAAGTTCTGGTGCCCTAATTCCACATTCTTTTTGCGTCTATGTTTATCGCTACAGGGATAATTGATACAAATTTTTAATAATCCTCATAGCCAAAGCTGCCGAGATTGAGCTCCCGGGTAGGTCATTTAGATGGAGAATGAACATCAAAGGTCTGAGAATGAACCCCTTGGGTACAAAAAATGTTTACCAGCAAAACTTCAAAGACTGCTCGTCAAATGCCAACGGTTTGTTTCTGATACACAGGTAAATTTCTAATAATTTCATTAATTTTATTAATTTCTGCAAAAAAAAACCTCAGCTTTTTCAAGGATCAACCCATGATTACCTTGTGGAACGTTTTTTGGAAAACTAAAAAACTGTAAAACAGATTGAAAGTGCTCGCTGACCATGTTAGCTTCATCTACGTCAGATCTCGGCATTTTATTGTCCAAGAAAATATCACCAGCTATGGTCTCAGTTTTTCAGGCATTTTGAAGTAATATTGCAGTTTTCAGAAGTTCCGTTGACCAAAACAGCTTCTTCATATGATCTCTGATTTTTGTTCAAGCTCATTTGAAGATGTTTTAAAAGAGATTGATTTTGTTTTATCAGTAATCGGTAAAAAGATTTTCACTTTTTAATTTTTTATTCTACTTTTTTGGTGCAATTTGATGTTTCTGAGGTCACCCAAAGTGCTAGCAAGCTTTTGTGATTTATTTTCTGGAAAAAGTGTTTAGAGATTATGTTAATTAACTAAAAGTACCACAATTCGGTCAAGAGATTGACATTGCTATGGCAGTACAGGTTAAACGGGTTTTCCATAAAACATTGGTTTATGATCTCCCAGCTTGCTTTCGAAAATGAGAATGAGGTAAAGGTGATATCGTTTTTTGTTAATTTTTCTAAAATAAATTTGGGTTTCAGACGACTGGTGGTGCTTTCTGATTTTAGTCGGCTGTCCACTTTCACGTATAACAAAATTTCGCGTTGATTACATAGTATTACATCTTGTTGAGATTTTTCTTACCCTCTAACTGTTTGTTGAAAATTTAGTTTAGCTAACCCATCCAGAAAAGCCTGCTAATCTTTATCAGAGGATATTAGGAATGATCAATCAACATTAGCAAAAATTATGTCCACAACAAAGAGCACGTTTCTTACATTCAGTTCAATAGCTTTTTTTTAATAAAGGACAAAACATGATTCAGTTACTGGTTCACCAACGACTTTTACTGCCCTTTGGATGGCAGTAATTACATGCTATTAGTTTTCGGCTTTTTAGTGGAAATTTGAGGATCAAGCAATTGAGTCAAAAATTGAAGAAACAGAGCAGTTTGGTGTTTCTTTGTTTATTCCGATCAATACACCTCCATGTTTGTTTTGCATTTTACGATTTGTCGATCATTTTGGTTCATTCCGAGTTTCTCGAGAAAGATTGAACCTTTGGCCGCATTTGCTGTTAACGATGTTTCCGTCAGGCAAATTATGTCATACATGTTTTTTGTTTGGATGAAATTCGAGAAAGAACACTTTTTGAATATTCTAGAAAGCTTCTGACATTGTATATTAGCAAGCAGTTGTTTATTTTTAGACAATATGTTTCTGTTTCAATTTTGTTTGGCATCAGGTTCCATTGATTTCCGTCTCCTTGTACAATCTGCCATCTGCCGTCTCTAACCCTTTCGTCTTTTTTATTCATTCGGCAATTGGAGAATTTCTATCAGTTCCCGTCGTTTCTTTAACGAGGCATTTTCTAAAACTGATTTTTCATTTGTCAGTTTTTTACTCATGAACACGGATGTTCCGTGATTTTTCATTTTCCTAGCTGACGTTAATATCAGCCAGCTTTGCCAGAAGGTCGGTAGTTTAAGAAGTTTTGTTCGGTTTTGATCATTTCTTTGTTGTCTTAGTCTGATTAGACTGTTAGGTTTGCAATACGTGGGCAAAGTTGTTTGAAACTTCATTAAAATCGCGTTATTGGCATGTTCTTCGATCTTTGTCCTCGCGTTCTTTTTTTCCTCTAATTTTTACTCCTGGTGGTGCATTTATTAATGCGTTGGTTTTAGCCCTGTGGTTAGTCTTGACTTCCTTTTGATCTGATCTTCTTTTCGTATGTTTTATAAGTTTTGATAGTATGTTGTATGGGTTTTGATAGTATGTTGTATGGGTTTTGATAGTATGGGTTTTGATAGTATGTTGTATGGGTTCTTCTTTCCTACTCACACTTGGTTTTGCTTAGACCGATATCGCGATCTCACGCTGGCTTGAAGCGACACAGCTGTTACAAAAGGGAAGTATATTCATGCCTAAGTGCTTTAAGCGGGTCACTGTATAGCTAATGTTTTTAATTTATTTTTCTGTTAGATGCATTCTACATCTTCATGTTACGCAATCAAATGACTGCTATCGTGATGTTATGAACGGTTGCAGGTTTTGCATGTAGCTATGTATGTGTTTTCGGCCGCATTTGGGGATGCTTACAAACTTCGAACGTTGGCACCTAAAAGTACCTTTGCATGAAACGAGAAATAGGGGGTGTCGCTAGTTTTAACCGTTGATATCTGAAGGTACAAACTAAAACTAGTTGGAAAAACTTGAAAAAATAATGAGAAAGTTTTGTTGAGTAGTGGCAGACATGTGGCACCTGAGAATATCATTGGAAAATCAAAATTAATGACTAACCGTTCTACTGTTGTTCCTTATTCCACAGATGGAAGCCCCGACAGTTGTCTGTCTTGCACTCGATTACTCGCTAATTGCCTGCGTCGTTCAATTCTGTTTTTTGTTTTCAGAACTCTTTCTTTTATGATGTTTTTTCACGTTGTTCAGTCCTCTACTGTTCAAATAGACCTTGTCTGGTTTGAGGTAATTCTATCAGACGTAAGACTGCTTATACCTCGATGCATCCTCCATTTTGGCCTCCTTGGCAGGAATTATTCTTTCAGCTCTTGGTTTGAGAATGTCGTTCGTCACAGTCGTAATAGCTCGATTCTTGTCTCCTTTAGGAATACTCAGGACAAAAACACTGCTACAAACTGGTAAATATCGCCCCTCATAAAAATAATTCATGGCAGGATGCTAAATTTGGTCTAATACAGCCAATTAGATCTCTCTAGAATCAATTAATTAAACAACTTAGAAAAAAATAAAAATTGATTACAATCACAATAAAATTTGCAATCAAAAGCAAGGAAAAACGGTTACCGAGCAAGTAGCACAGAATGTTGTGACCAAAGTCTCCAAGAAAGCATTTTTTTCCAATTAGTATCAATTTTTGTGCATGGTGTGAAATAATGAACTAAAAAAGAAAAGAAAGTAGCCGAACTTAACACTCAAATTAAATTAAGAAACTTGGAAAATATTTTTGAAAAAAAATTACTAGACAAACGAAAAGAAATGTGGAACAAACTTTTGAAAAATTGAATTTTCTTTGCCGAAATTTTTGGATTTTTCAATCCTTAATTACCAAAATGGTAGTAAAAAACTTCAAAAACTACTTTCGTTTGAGACAACTAAATTTTCACGGCTAAAAATAGGCTTAAATAAGCTAATATAAGACTACAAGCTTGCGCCATTTTAGCACCAATTTTTCGAAATAAGACCGAAAATCAAAAACTTCAACCAGTTTTCTCGACACTATGAGTAAACTTTTGTAACTTTTAATGTTGATTGGATCACAATTGAAATAGCTCTAATATGATATTTTTCTCACCCATTCTGATAATTTTTTGTGGTATCTGATTTAAAGATGAAAGCAAAAAGAGAAAAAGAAAAGAAAGAAAAAAAATAAAACACACCCGATTGCAAAGCTCCTCCCCATTTTAAAAAAGTTCGGAACATCAATACTACAGTACAAAAGACGGGCAAATGGATCTCAATTTGCATGTTTTCGCTATGCTTGATGCCAATTGTTCGGTGGAACAATTAATTTCCAAGATCATCAGCTCAAGTGAATTTTTTTAAAACAGTTCATTTTTTTGATGAAATATAATTTCGCTTTTACAATACTTGCAATCAAAATTGATAGCAAACATCTGTAATCAAAATTATTTGTTGCATTAAACGATACATAACTTTCTCGTTTGTAAAAGCAAACTAATCCTTGAACAAAGCTAAAACTGAAACGATAAAATTTGAGGCAATAACAAAACGGTCCGTACCAAATTTAGATACGTTTTCCGAAACTCTTCTCCTCCACGCAAGGTTCCTAATAAAGCTATCGATTCACCAATAGAGCTACACGTTAAAAAAAGGACAAAATCTGTATATCAAATGGGCCACATTTTTTGCTGTTTTAATTCCCGTAAAACCAATCAAGAAAACCAATCACTCTGAGAACAGTTTTTACGTAACTGTTTTCGAAAGTCGTAATTGACCTATGATATTATAAACAGTTTCCATTATAGATTCCACCCGCTGAAAAATCAGTACTTTTACAGCCAAATGAAATCTCATCGCGAGAATGCCGTGGATTCTCGCAGCTCGTTTTCAAGCGCCTCTGAAACTTTAATGACTTAGTTTGGTTTTTACTATCTATTTTTAATCACTAACTTGATTTATGAAAAAAATTTACGCAAAAAAAAGAACAGATTAAAACGGGGGAAAACTTTATGATATAATTACACTAAATTGCAAGTTTTTTGTCAGGTAATTTTTCCTCAAAAATGACTTGAACCAAGGGATATTTTCCTCGAATGAATATATCCAGTTTCCTGACTAATGATAGGTATGCACACTTCCCAAAATTTTACATGTAACTTAAATATTTCATAGATATGTAAATCCATTAGTATGTAAGTTTTTAATTTTTTTTTGTAAATCCTATGCTCTCATTTCTTCTCTTGTTGCAAATTATTTTCTCGAGTCGTTTGGTTTAAGTTCAATTAATTTTTAACCGTTGACGCATAAACCATAACTCCGTACTGTAACATGGTTTTCACAAAAGCGTTATGCGTTTTCAATAGTTGATTTGGTCTTAAAATTTGTCTCAACCTCTAATACATGCTTCAAAATTTTGACAATTTGTTTTCCAATTTTATAATTAGATCTATAAAGTAAAGTGAAGATTAAATTTAAACACCCTAGTACCGGAGCGATCGTTTCGAATTGGCAGCTATCCCGTTAATTCTAATTTCTGATTTTCCCTTGCTTTTTTATCATTGTATTTGTACCATTGTAACCTCTTTTTTTGTTTTTTCTTCATTTTAAGTCAGTTTGTTTATTTGGTAACCAACAAGTTAATCAACAGCTATTCCATTCATTCCTTTGTCTGATTTTGCACTGACTTTTTATCAAAGTTTGTGTATCATTGTTTTTCTTGATCTTTGAAAGTCAGATTGTTTAATCGACAAACACTTGCTGGTTTTTCAGTTCAATTCAAGGTTTCAGGCTGTTGTTTTCACATAGCAGAGTGAGAAAACCTTGTACTTTTACTAACTAATTTTTTTGATTATCTTTTCCCCTAATTATCAAGTGTTTGACTTTAAATAAAAGGCAAGCTACAAAACGAAGAGATCAAAGTAGGTTTCTCCGAACCTACCTTAAATTAGGACAACTTAGAACAATTTCCCTTTGTTTCTTTTGGATTGAAAACCTTAGCTTTTCTAATGATTTGTAAGAGCTCGGAAAATCAATTTGGTCAGCTTAAAAAAACGTCAATAGTTTCGAAAATTTTTTGAGAATCCACCACTGAAAAAGAGCCAACGTATTCAAGCTGGTAAACATCGTCTCTCATAGAAACGTTTTATGGCAGGATACTAATTTTGGTCTAATAGAGCCAATTGGACCTCTAGAATTAATCAGATGAATAACCAGGATAAAAATAAAATTGATTACAAACACGATAATAAATGCAATTAAAAGCAAGGATAGTCGGTTACTGAGCAGTACCACAGAATATTTTGGCCACATTCTTTCCAATCAGTATCGTTTTTTTTGTTGTATAATGTGATTAAAGAATTAAACACAAAAAATTAAAAATTGGCTATTTGACAGTCAAATTGAATTAGGACACTTGGAAAACAGTTTTTAAAGAAAAACTACCAAGGACACGAAAATAAATGCAAAAAAAGTTTTTAATCAATTTTAATTAAAATGTTTTTAAAGTTATTGTAAGCCTACCCTCTCACACCAGATTCTGTCGAAATTAGACCAAAAGCCAAAAATTTCAAACCAGTTTTTCTCAATAATGTAAGTTCTATTGTAATATCTAAGGTCGATCGGAGCATTCTGATAATTTATTGTGGTACCTGATTTAGTGTGGAAAACAAAAAAAAATAATCATAAAACACACCCGAATGCAAAGCTCCTCCCTATTTTAAAAAAGTTCGGAACAACTATACTACAGTACAAGAGACGGGCAGCCGCTGCCAATTCAAATGGATCCAATACTGCAAGGGTTTGTGATGCTTGATACCAATCGTCCGGGGGGAAACATTTGATTTCCAAGATCATCAGTTCAATTGATTTTTTAAAACAATTTGACTGTTTGGCGAAATATAATTTTTTGCTTTAACAAAATTTGCAATAAAAACTGATAGAAAACATCTACAATCAAACATATTTGACATTTTTGTTTGTGCATCCAACAAAAGTTAAATTTCTAGCCTGTAAACAAAAACTAAACCCTGACCTAAGAAGCTAAAACTGAATAGATAAAATTTGAGGCAATAACAAAATGATAATTTGATATTTTTTTACCTAATCAAAAAAAGATATTTTTTAAATCAAGAAAACTGAAATGATTTCCATTTTCCAAACATTATTTTGTAAAAGTAAAATAGTTATCAAAATTGTAGTAGAAAAAAATCAAAACTTAAAAATCGAAAAATTAATGACAACACGATCAACCAGTCTACTCAGCAAACAACTACACGAGTGACTTACTTACAACCTACCATACTTTTTTTAACAAGCATAAGTTCTTGCGTTACGCCTTATAAAGAGTTTTACGAAAACTAAGGGTAATGTTTATGATTATAAATTGTGGTAAAAACAATTTCAAGATTTAGATCGAGTTCGTGCGGTCCGGCGTTTTGATGAGATGCATAAATTGAGCAGCAAAAATTAGTAAAAATTGAACAAAACTGGCAAAAATAACAAATTTGTCGCCGAATTTGATAGATTTTGAAAATTTCATCAACATAGAACAAACAAAATTTTAAAAATTGTTTCCAAATAGATTCCATGCTTCAAAAAATCCAGTACGTTTACAGCCAAATTAAATCTCATCGCGAGCGTGCCGTGGATTTTTACAGCTCGTTTTCGGATGCCTCTGAAACTGTTATGAATTACGTTGGTTTTCACAATCTTTAATTAATCAATAACTTGATTTAAAAAATTGTTTGGTACAGAAAAACTACAGAAGAAAAACGTGAAAAAATTTAATAGTACACTCACACTTTTGCCGGGCAATTTTTTTTGCAAAGGATTTTTTGCTCAAAAATGAGTTGAACCAAGAGATATTTTCTTAGAATGAATTTATCCAAAAACTGATGAAGGAAAGCTTCAGAGCAGCCCTGATGCTAGGTTACAAAGTCTGGGTACTATTTCCAAACAGAAATGAAATTTTTTCTAATTCGAACATTAATTGCCTTTTGTTTGCATTTTTTATGCACAGATATCTGCTTAGTTGAAACGCTTTTACTCAAATTTTGTTCTAATTTATTTTTTCAGTCTTATTTCCTGATTTATGGTCGATATGCAAAGTTCCTAAAGTTTTATATGCAATTTGAATAATTTACAGATATGTAAATCCTTTACGATGTATTTTTTTTTAGTTTACTCTAGTGAAACTCTATTTCTCTCAAAATGCTCTCATTTCTTCTCTTGTTGCAATTATTTCCTAAAGTCATTTGGTTTAGGTTCAACTGTTGTTATGTAAGTTTTAACCGTTGACGCATAAGCCAAGTGAATACTTAGTATCAGAACGAGTCATTTTGACCGGTAGCTTTCTCATTAATTAATGTGTCCAAGTTTCAATCATTGTATTGGTATTATTGTAATCATGTTTTTGTTTCTTCTCCAAATGAAGTCAGCTTGTTTGATTAGTAACAAACAAGGTAATCGATATCTATTCTATTCATTCTTTTGTCTGATTTTCCACTGCTTTTCTATCAAAGTTTTGTCTCGTTGTATCATTATTTTTGTTTGAAGTCAGTTTTTAAATTGTCAAAGGTTGCTGGTTTCTCTGATTAATTCAGGTTTTCTAGCAGTTTAATTTATGACAGTCTCATTTGCATAAAAAATCAGATTTTCTTTTTTTTTATTACAGTTCAACTTCTTTTGAATAAGTGAGAAGAGCCTAATATGGGTCCCGGTGGTACTCGATAAGTTACATTAGATCTCTCTAGAATCAATTAATTAAACAACTTAGATAAAAATAAAATTAATTACAATCACAATAAAATTTGCAATTAAAAGCAAGGAAAAACGGTTACTGAGCACGTAGCCCAGAATGTTGTGACCAAAGTCTCGAAGAAAGCATTTTTTTCCAATTAGTATCAATTTTTGTGCATGGTGTGAAATAATGAACTAAAAAAGAAAAGAAAGTAGTCGAACTTAACACTCAAATTAAATTAAGAAACTTGGAAAATATTTTTGAAAAAAAACTACTAGACAAACGAAAAGAAATGTGAAACAAACTTTTAGAAAAATGAATTTTCTTTGCCGAAATTTTCGGATTTTTCAATCCTTAATTACCAAAATGGTAGTAAAAAACTTCAAAAACTACTTTCGTTTGAGACAACTAAATTTTCACGGCTGGAAATAGGCTTCATTAAGCTAATATAAGACTACAAGCTTGCGCCATTTTAGCACCAATTTTTCGGAAATAAGACCGAAAATCAAAAATTTCAACCAGTTTTCTCGACACTATGAGTAAACTTTTGTAACTTTTAATGTTGATTGGATCACAATTGAAATAGCTCTAATATGATATTTTTCTCACCCATTCTGATAATTTTTTGTGGTATCTGATTTAATGTGGAAAGCAAAAAGAGAAAAAGAAAAGAAAGAAAAAAAATAAAACACACCCGATTGCAAAGCTCCTCCCCATTTTAAAAAAGTTCGGAACATCAATACTACAGTACAAAAGACGGGCAAATGGATCTCAATTTGCATGGATCGCAAGAAAACCAATCACTCTGAGAACAGTTTTTACGTAACTGTTTTCGAAAGTCGTAATTGACCTATGATATTATAAACAGTTTCCATTATAGATTCCACCCGCTGAAAAATCAGTACTTTTACAGCCAAATGAAATCTCATCGCGAGAATGCCGTGGATTCTCGCAGCTCGTTTTCAAGCGCCTCTGAAACTGTAATGACCTAGTTTGGTTTTTACCAAAGAAAAACTACCAAAGACACGAAAATAAATGCAAAAAAAGTTTTTAATCAATTTTTAATTGAAATGTTTTTAAAGTTATTGTAAGCCTACCCTCTCACACCAGATTCTGTCGAAATTAGACCAAAAGCCAAAAATTTCAAACCAGTTTTTCTCAATAATGTAAGTTCTATTGTAATATCTAATGTCGATCGGAGCATTCTGATAATTTATTGTGGTACCTGATTTAGTGTGGAAAACAAAAAAAAATAATCATAAAACACACCCGAATGCAAAGCTCCTCCCTATTTTAAAAAAGTTCGGAACAACTATACTACAGTACAAGAGACGGGCAGCCGCTGCCAATTCAAATGGATCCAATACTGCAAGGGTTTGTGATGCTTGATACCAATTGTCCGGGGGGAAACATTTGATTTCCAAGATCATCAGTTCAATTGATTTTTTTAAAACAATTTAACTGTTTGGCGAAATATAATTTTCTGCTTTAACAAAATTTGCAATAAAAACTGATAGAAAACATCTACAATCAAACATATTTGACATTTTTGTTTGTGCATCCAACAAAAGTTAAATTTCTAGCCTGTAAACAAAAACTAAACCCTGACCTAAGAAGCTAAAACTGAATAGATAAAATTTGAGGCAATAACAAAATGGTCCGTACCAAACTTAGGTACGTTTTTTTTTTCAATTTAGTTGATTTTTTTTCTCCCGGCCAGCTTTTTAGTAAAAGGATCGATTCACCAACGGAACTACACGTTAAAAAAAGTGAGGAAACAATGGCAAAATCTGTTTATCAAATGGATCGAATTGTTTGTTGTTTTAACTCCTATGACTTCAAGAAAACCAATCACCCTGAAAGCTTTTCGTGAGTGTTTTTGAAAGTAGTAACTGAAAATTTGATGTTTTTTCACTTAATCAAAAAGAGTTATTTTTTAAATCATGAAAATTGAAATGATTCCCATTTTGCATAGAAAAACATAATTTTTTAAAAGTAAAATAGTTATTAAAATTGTAGTAGAAATCAAATTTTAAAAATCAAAAAATTAATGATAACACAAGCAACCAGTCTATTCAGCAAACAACCACAAGAGTGACTTACTTACAACCACCCATACTTGTTTTTTTTTAACAAGCAGAAGTTCTTGCGTTACGCCTTATAAAGAGTTTTACTAAAACTACGGGTAATTTTTATGATGATAAATTGTGTTAAAAACAATTTCAAGATTTAGATCGAGTTTGTGCGGTCCGGCGTTTTGATGAGATGCTTAAATTGAGCAGCAAAAATTAGTAAAAGTTGAACAAAATTGGCAAAAATAACAAAATTGTCGCCGAATTTGATAGATTTTGAAAGTTTCATCAACATAAAACAAACAAAATGTTAAAAATTGTTACCAAATAGATTCCATGCTTCAAAAAATCCAGTACATTTACAGCCAAATGAAATCTCATCGCGAGCGTGCCGTGGATTTTTACAGCTCGTTTTTGGGCGCATCTGAAACTGTAATCACTTACGTTGGTTTTCACTATCTTTAATTAATCAATAACTTGATTTAAAAAATTGTTTGGTACAAAAAAAACTATAGAAGAAAAACGTGAAAAAATTTATTAGTACACTCACACTTTTGCCTTGCAATTTTTGCCAAGAGATATTTTCTTAGAATAAATTCATCCAAAAGCTGATGAAGGAAAATTTCAGAGCAGCCCTGATGCAAGGTTATAAAATCTGGGTACTATTTCCAAACAGAAATGAAAAATTTTTTCAATTCGAACACTAATTGACTTTTTGCTTGCATTTTTTATGCACAGATATCTGCTTAGTTGAAACGCTTTTACTCAATTGTTATTTCTAATTTTTTTTCAGTATTATTTCCTGACTTATGGTCGATATGCAAAGTTCCTAAATTTTTATATGCAATTTGAACAATTTACAGATATGTAAATCCTTTACGATGTATTTTTTTTAGTTTTTTCTTTTAAACTCTATGCTCTCATTTCTTCTCTTGTTGCAATTATTTCCTAAAGTCGTTTGGTTTAGGTTCAACTGTTGTTATTTAAGTTTTAACCGCTGACGCATAAGCCACGTGAATACTTAGTATCAGAACGAGTCATTTTGACCGGTAGCTTTCTCATTAATTATTGTCTCCAAGTTTCAATCCTTGTATTAGTATTATTTTAATCTTGTTTTTGCTTCTTCTCCAATTGAAGTCAGCTTGTTTGATTAGTAACAAACAAGGTAATTGATAGCTATTCTATTCATTCTTTTGCCTGATTTTCCACTGCTTTTCTATCAAAGTTTTGTCTCGTTGTATCATTGTTTTTGTTTGAAGTCAGTTTTTAACTTGTCAAAGGTTGCTGGTTTCTCTGATTAATTCAGGTTTTCTAGCAGTTTAATTTATGACAGTCTCATCTGCATAAAAAATCAGATTTTCCTTTTTTTATTACAGTTTAACTTCTTTTGAATAAGTGAGAAGAGCCTAATATGGGTCCCGGTGGTACTCGATAAGTTACAATTTTCTTTTGAGAATATTTAGTTTCAGTGTCAACGTATTATTGTCAAAATTTTAAAAAGCGTTTCAGTAGGTCCGAACAGGTTGGTCGAAAGCCATATAAGTCACGTTTTTCTAGAACAAAAGTGTGGAAAATCTTGGTGTACTTCTTCTACTAGGGTAAATCAAAAGGACTTTTTTGCAATAATTGATACTTGATGAGATTGTGATCCATTTTTTATGAATGATCCGCTCAGATTGGCCCTATTTTCAAGGGTCTAGCTCCTTGCTTAGAGATGTTTAACTTTAGCGGTTTCAACAAGGCCGGGAATCTTTGTTTGCTTAAAAGTTTTTGTATTTCAAGAGATCGCGATGTCACAAGCAGGACACCCGAAAATGACAATTGGAATGTAACCTGAGCTTTGATATGAAAAAAATGCTCAAAAGCATACACATTCAAATCAAAATGATTCAAACGAAACTTGATTTTGTGATGTGATCGTCATACTTAAAAAAACTACCAACCAAATTCATTTCCAAAGGAGAAGTTAAAAAAATAGAGAAAAAAGTCCAAAAAATATCTTCCAGCGTCCAGTAGAAATCAGGTAAATCAATAGTTTAATTGTTATATTAATTTCTAATGAGGGCAGAGTAGCACGCTTCCTTAGTGTCAATTCATTGCACAATTGTTGATCGTAACAAAAATTGTGAAATACACAAAAAATTACAGTTCGTGTAAATGTTTTCAATTTATGAGTCTTTTAGTTGCTCATTTTTTAAAATCGTGAGACTCTACAGTTTGAACCTCAGCTGCTGCTGTTCACCGGAACATTTTTCGTTTGATCGCACTTGGTTCCAATTTTTTGAGTTCTTTCAAGCTTAAGTTCACTCTCATATACTTTTGTTCATTTTAGTCACCACATGCAATTGACACGATGCAATATTTGGTCACACTTTCAACCCTATATACACAGCAGTCGCTTTTTTCTCCGTGTCAGTTTCAGTTAGACACTTTTGGAGTTTTTGGTTGACTTTTATTCGAAGACTCTTTCTATTTTTACAGATTTGCATTATGACTTTGACGTTATTGAATTTACAAATTATAATGACAAGGAAAACAATTGGATCACCAGTCAGGATGTGATACGCTTTCACACCTCCGTAACTGGTTGTTATACCCATTAAACTTTTGAAAAATTCAAGTGTTTCCATCAATAAGACTCTCAGAATGCATGCATCGTAGTGAAGTTTCAATATAATCAGATTAACATTTTTCGATTTTTTTCTACTAACTCCTGATGCACAAATGGAGCAGCAAAAAAATAGAAAAGATGAAACAATTAAAAAATTTCAAAATTCCTGAAAGTTGGCAAATTTAACAAAATATTTGCCAAGTTTGATAGATTTTAAAAGTTTTATCAACATAAAACAAAAAACATTATTAATCTGTTTCCATTTAGATTCCATCCTTTGAAAACTCAGGCAAAGGAAAGGATTACATTTACAGCCAAAGGAAATCTCATCGCGAGAATGCCGTGGATTTTCGCAGCTCGCTTTCAGGCGCCTCTGAAAATGTAAAAGCTTATGTTGATTTTCACTATCTATAAATAATCAAAAAATTGAATTAAAAAAAAGATTTGATACAAAAAAACTGAAAAAAACGGGAAAAAAATCAGTAGTATACTTACACTTTTGCGCAAGTCATTTGTATGATAATTTTTGCACAAAATTGAGTTGAACCAAGAACTTTTTACTGAAAATCAATTTATCCGAAAACTGATCGAGGAAAAATTCAGTGCAGTCCTGATGCTAGGTTACAAAGTCTGGGTATTATTTCCAAACAGAGATGAAAATTTTTCCATCAATAACTGATTTTTTGCTTGCATTTTGTATGCACAGATATCTGCTTAGCTGCAACGCTTTAATTCTAATTTTTTCTAACTTTTTCAGTTACATTTCCTGACACTTGGTCGATCTGTGCAGTTCCCAAAATTTTACATGTAACTTGAATAATTCACAGATATGTAAATCCTTTACGATGTATTTTTTTAAAGTTTTATCTTGTAAATTCTATGCTCTCATTTCTTCTCTTGTTGCAATTATTTTCTAAAGTCGTTTGGTTCAAGTTCAACTGTTGTTTATAAAGCCACTTGAATTAATTTGAACAATTTAGTAACGGAACGAGTCATTCTGATCGAAAGTTTTCCCATTCATTATTTTGTCCAACTTTCTATCATTGTATTTTGTCATTGAAATCTTGTTTTTGTTTCTTCTTCAATTAAATTCAGCTTAATTAATTGGTAATAAACAAGCTAGTCGATAGCTATTCTATTCATTTTTTTGTCTGTTCTCAAGATTTTGTCTCCTTGTATCATTGTTTTTGTTTTTGTTTTTGTTTTTCCTTCTTTCAAAGTCAGTTGTTTGTTTAAATTGTCAAAAGTTACTGATTTCTCCTATTAGTTCAAGTTTTCTAGCTGTTGGTTTAATGACAGTCTCATCTAACAATGAGTAGTATAGATATACGACACTGGGATCGGGGGGGGGGGGGTGATCCCTACAGGGATCATTGGGTATAGATTATACCTAATGATCCCTATGTAAATATTTATACCTAAAGATCCCTATGTAAAATATTTATACCTAATGATCCCTATGTAAAATATTTATACCTAAGGATCCCTATGTAAACATTTTTCCAAAAGTTTTTTCGTCCAAAAATTTCCAAAAAAAAAAATTTTTTCAAATTTTTTTTCAATTTTTTTTTAAATTTTTTTTCAAACTTTTTTCAAATTTTTTTTTCAATTTTTTTTTTCAAATTTTTTTTCAAACTTTTTTTCAGTTTTTTTTTCAAATTTTTTTTTTCAAATTTCTTTACTTAATGATCCCTATGTAAAATTTTTATACCTAAGGATCCCTATGTAAAAAAATTATACCTAATCATCCCTATGTAAAAAATTTATACCTAATGATCCCTATGTAAAAAATTTATACCTAATGATCCCTATGTAAAAAATTTATACCTAATGATCCCTATGTAAATATCTATACCCAATGATCCCTATGTAAAATATTTATACCTAATGATCCCTATGTAAAATATTTATACCTAATGGTCCCTATGTAAAATATTTATACCTAATGATCCCTATGTAAAATTTTCATACTTAATGACCCCTATGAAAAAAAACTCCAAAAAAAATTTTCCATAAAAATTTTCAAAAAAAAAAAAATTTCAAGTTTTTTTTCAATTTTTTTTTTCATATAATTTTTACAATTTTCTTTTCAATCTATGTATAACTGATGATCCCTATATAAATTGTTCCCTAAGTAAAAACCAAAGATCCCTATGGAAAATATTTATACCTAATGATCCCTATGTAAAAAAATGATACTTAATGATCCCTATGTAAAAAAATTAAACCTAAAGATCCCTATGAAACTTTTTTATACCTAATGATCCCTATGTAAAAAATTTTTACCTAATGATCCCTATGTAAAATTTTCATACTTAGGGATCCCTATGACAAAAAATTCCAAAAAAATTTTTCCATAAAAATTTTCAAAAAAAAAATTCAAGTTTTTTTTTCAATTTTTTTTTTCATATAATTTTTACAATTTTCTTTTCTATCTATGTATAACTGATGATCCCTATATAAATTGTTCCCTAAGTAAAAATCAAAGATCCCTATGTAAAATATTTATACCTAATGATCCCTATGTAAAAAAATTATACTTAATGATCCCTATGTAAGAAAATTAAACCTAAAGATCCCTATGAAACTTTTTTATACCTAATGATCCCTATGTAAAACATTTATACCTAATGATCCCTATGTAAAATATTTATACCTAATGATCCCTATGTAAAAAAATTATACCTAATGATCCCTATGTAAAATATTTATACCTAATGATCCCTATAAAAAAATATTTATACCTAATGATCCCTATGTAAAAAAATTATGCCTAATGATCCCTATGTAAAATATTTATACCTAATGATCCCTATGTAAAAAATTTATACCTAATGATCCCTATGTAATAATTTATACCTAATGATCCCTATGTAAAATATTTATACCTAATGATCCCTATGTAAAATTTTTATACCTAATGATCCCTATGTAAAATATTTATACCTAATGATCCCTATGTAAAAAATTATACTTAATGATCCCTATGTAAAAAAATTAAACCAAATGATCCCTATGTAATAAAATTAAACCAAATGATCCCTATGTAAAATTTTTATACCTAAGGATCCCTATGTAAAAAAATTATACCTTATGATCCCTATGTAAAAAATTTATACCTAATGATCCCTATGTAAAAAATTTATACCTAATGATCCCTATGTAAAAAATTTATACCTAATGATCCCTATGTAAATATCTACACCCAATGATCCCTATGTAAAATATTTATACCTAATGATCCCTATGTAAAATATTTATACCTAATGGGCCCTATGTAAAATATTTATACCTAATGATCCCTATGTAAAATTTTCATATTTAATGACCCCTATGAAAAAAAACTCCAAAAAAAAATTTCCATAAAAATTTTCAAAAAAAAAAAAAATTTCAAGTTTTTTTTCAATTTTTTTTTTCATATAATTTTTACAATTTTCTTTTCAATCTATGTATAACTGATGATCCCTATATAAATTGTTCCCTAAGTAAAAACCAAAGATCCCTATGGAAAATATTTTTACCTAATGATCCCTATGTAAAAAAATGATACTTAATGATCCCTATGTAAAAAAATTAAACCTAAAGATCCCTATGAAACTTTTTTATACCTAATGATCCCTATGTAAAAAATTTTTACCTAATGATCCCTATGTAAAATTTTCATACTTAGTGATCCCTATGACAAAAAATTCCAAAAAAATTTTTCCATAAAAATTTTCAAAAAAAAAAAAATTCAACTTTTTTTTCAATTTTTTTTTTTCATATAATTTTTACAATTTTCTTTTCAATCTATGTATAACTGATGATCCCTATATAAATTGTTCCCTAAGTAAAAATCAAAGATCCCTATGTAAAATATTTATACCTAAAGATCCCTATGTAAAAAAAATTATACTTAATGATCCCTATGTAAAAAAATTAAACCTAAAGATCCCTATGAAACTTTTTTATACCTAATGATCCCTATGTAAAACATTTATACCTAATGATCCCTATGTAAAATATTTATACCTAATGATCCCTATGTAAAAAAATTATACCTAATGATCCCTATGTAAAATATTTATACCTAATGATCCCTATAAAAAAATATTTATACCTAATGATCCCTATGTAAAAAAATTATGCCTAATGATCCCTATGTAAAATATTTATACCTAATGATCCCTATGTAAAAAATTTATACCTAATGATCCCTATGTAATAATTTATATCTAATGATCCCTATGTAAAATATTTATACCTAATGATCCCTATGTAAAATTTTTATACCTAATGATCCCTATGTAAAATATTTATACCTAATGATCCCTATGTAAAAAATTATACTTAATGATCCCTATGTAAAAAAATTAAACCAAATGATCCCTATGTAATAAAATTTATACCTAATGATCCCTATGTAAAAAATGTATACCTAATGATCCCTATGTATAATTTTTATAGCTAATGATCCCTATGTAAAATATTTACACCTAATGATCCCTATGTAAAATAATTATAACTAATGATCCCTATGTAAAATATTTATACCTAATGATCCCTATAAAAAAATATTTATACCTACTGATCCCTATGTAAAAAAATTATACCTAATGATCCCTATGTAAAATATTTATACCTAATGATCCCTATGTAAAAAATTTATTCCTAATGATCCCTATGTAATAATTTATACCTAATGATCCCTATGTAAAATATTTATACCTAATGATCCTTATGTAAAATATTTATACCTAATGATCCCTATGTAAAATATTTATACCTAATGATCCCTATAAAAATATATTTATACCTACTGATCCCTATGTAAAAAAATTATACCTAATGATCCTTATGTAAAATATTTATACCTAATGATCCCTATGAAAAAAAATTATACCTAATGATCCCTATGTAAAATATTTATACCTAATGATCCCTATGTAAAATATTTATTCCTGATAATCCCTATCTAAAAAAATTATACCTAATGATCCCTATGTAAAATATTTATACCTAATGATCCCTATGTAAAATATTTATACCTGATGATCCCTATCTAAAAAAATTATACCTAATGATCCCTATGTAAAATATTTATACCTAATGATCCCTATGTAAAAAGTTTATAACTAATGATCCCTATGTAATAATTTATACCTAATGATCCCTATGTAAAATATTTATACCTAATGATCCCTATGTAAAAAATTATACTTAATGATCCCTATGTAAAAAAATTAAACCAAATGATCCCTATGTAATAAAATTTATACCTAATGATCCCTATGTAAAAAATGTATACCTAATGATCCCTATGTATAATTTTTATAGCTAATGATCCCTATGTAAAATATTTACACCTAATGATCCCTATGTAAAATAATTATAACTAATGATCCCTATGTAAAATATTTATACCTAATGATCCCTATAAAAAAATATTTATACCTACTGATCCCTATGTAAAAAAATTATACCTAATGATCCCTATGTAAAATATTTATACCTAATGATCCCTATGTAAAAAATTTATTCCTAATGATCCCTATGTAAAATATTTATACCTAATGATCCCTATGTAAAATATTTATACCTGATGATCCCTATCTAAAAAAATTATACCTAATGATCCCTATGTAAAATATTTATACCTAATGATCCCTATAAAAATATATTTATACCTACTGATCCCTATGTAAAAAAATTATACCTAATGATCCTTATGTAAAATATTTATACCTAATGATCCCTATGAAAAAAAATTATACCTAATGATCCCTATGTAAAATATTTATACCTAATGATCCCTATGTAAAATATTTATTCCTGATAATCCCTATCTAAAAAAATTATACCTAATGATCCCTATGTAAAATATTTATACCTAATGATCCCTATGTAAAATATTTATACCTGATGATCCCTATCTAAAAAAATTATACCTAATGATCCCTATGTAAAATATTTATACCTAATGATCCCTATGTAAAAAGTTTATAACTAATGATCCCTATGTAATAATTTATACCTAATGATCCCTATGTAAAATATTTATACCTAATGATCCCTATGTAAAATTTTTATACCTAATGATCCCTATGTAACAAAATTATACCTAATGATCCCTATGAAAAAATTTTATACCTAATGATCCCTATGTAAAAAATTTATACCTAATGATCCCTATGTAATAAAATTTATACCTAATGATCCCTATGTAAAAAATTTATACCTAATGATCCCTATGTATAATTTTTATAGCAAATGATCCCTATGTAAAATATTTACACCTAATGATCCCTATGTAAAATAATTATACCTAATGATCCCTATGTAAATACTTATACCTAATGATCCCTATGTAAAATATTTATACCTAATGATCCCTATGTAAAAAAAATTATACCTAATGATCCCTATGTAAAAAATTTATACCTAATGATCCCTATGTATAATTTGTATAGCTAATGATCCATATGTAAAATATTTATACCTAATGATCCCTATGTAAAATAATTATACCTAATGATCCCTATGTAAATATTTATACCTAATGATCCCTATGTAAAATATTTATACCTAATGATCCCTATGTAAAATGTTTATACCTAATGATCCCTATGTAAAAAAATTATACCTAATGATCCCTATGTAAAATATTTATACCTAAAGATCCCTATAAAAAATATTTATACCTAATGATCCCTATGTAAAAAAATTATACCTAATGATCCCTATGTAAAATATTTATACCTAATGATCCCTATGTAAAAAATTTATACCTAATGATCCCTATGTAATAATTTATATTTATACCTAATGATCCCTATGTAAAATATTTATACCTAATGATCCCTATGTAAAATTTTTATACCTAATGATCCCTATGTAAAATATTTATACCTAATAATCCCTATGTAAAAAATTATACTTAATGATCACTATGTAAAAAAATTAAACCTAAAGATCCCTATGAAACTTTTTTATACCTAATGATCCCTATGTAAAAAATTTATACCTAATGATCCTTATGTGAAATATTTATACCTAATGATTCCTATGTAAAATATTTATACCTGATGATCCCTATCTAAAAAAGTTATACCTAATGATCCCTATGTAAAATATTTATACCTAATGATCCCTATAAAAAAATATTTATACCTAATGATCCCTATGTAAAATATTTATACCTAATGATCCCTATGTAAAAAATTTATACCTAATGATCCCTATGTAATAATTTATACCTAATGATCCCTATGTAAAATATTTATACCTAATGATCCCTATGTAAAATTTTTATACCTAATGATCCCTATGTAACAAAATTATACCTAATGATCTCTATGAAAAATTTTTATACCTAATGATCCCTATGTAAAAAATTTATACCTAATGATCCCTATGTAATAAAATTTATACCTAATGATCGCTATGTAAAAAATTTATACCTAATGATCCCTATGTATAATTTTTATAGCTAATGATCCCTATGTAAAATATTTACACCTAATGATCCCTATGTAAAATAATTATACCCAATGATCCCTATGCAAATACTTATACCTAATGATCCCTATGTGAAATATTTATACCTAATGATCCCTATGTAAAAAAATTATACCTAATGATCCCTATGTAAAATATTTATACCTAAAGATCCCTATAAAAAATATTTATACCTAATGATCCCTATGTAAAAAAAATTATACCTAATGATCCCTATGTAAAATATTTATACCTAATGATCCCTATGTAAAAAATTTATACCTAATGATCCCTATGTAATAATTTATACCTAATGATCCCTATGTAAAGTATTTATACCTAATGATCCCTATGTAAAATTTTTATACCTAATGATCCCTATGTAAAATATTTATACCTAATAATCCCTATGTAAAAAATTATACTTAATGATCACTATGTAAAAAAATTAAACCTAAAGATCCCTATGAAACTTTTTTATACCTAATGATCCCTATGTAAAAAATTTATACCTAATGATCCTTATGTGAAACATTTATACCTAATGATCCCTATGTAAAATATTTATACCTGATGATCCCTATCTAAAAAAGTTATACCTAATGATCCCTATGTAAAATATTTATACCTAATGATCCCTATAAAAAAATATTTATACCTAATGATCCCTATGTAAAATATTTATACCTAATGATCCCTATGTAAAAAATTTATACCTAATGATCCCTATGTAATAATTTATACCTAATGATCCCTATGTAAAATATTTATACCTAATGATCCCTATGTAAAATTTTTATACCTAATGATCCCTATGTAACAAAATTATACCTAATGATCTCTATGAAAAATTTTTATACCTAATGATCCCTATGTAAAAAATTTATACCTAATGATCCCTATGTAATAAAATTTATACCTAATGATCGCTATGTAAAAAATTTATACCTAATGATCCCTATGTATAATTTTTATAGCTAATGATCCCTATGTAAAATATTTACACCTAATGATCCCTATGTAAAAAAATTATACCTAATGATCCCTATGTAAAATATTTATACCTAATGATCCCTATGTAAAAAATTTATACCTAATGATCCCTATGTAATAATTTATATTTATACCTAATGATCCCTATGTAAAATATTTATACCTAATGATCCCTATGTAAAATTTTTATACCTAATGATCCCTATGTAAAATATTTATACCTAATAATCCCTATGTAAAAAATTATACTTAATGATCACTATGTAAAAAAATTAAACCTAAAGATCCCTATGAAACTTTTTTATACCTAATGATCCCTATGTAAAAAATTTATACCTAATGATCCTTATGTGAAATATTTATACCTAATGATCCCTATGTAAAATATTTATACCTGATGATCCCTATCTAAAAAAGTTATACCTAATGATCCCTATGTAAAATATTTATACCTAATGATCCCTATAAAAAAATATTTATACCTAATGATCCCTATGTAAAATATTTATACCTAATGATCCCTATGTAAAAAATTTATACCTAATGATCCCTATGTAATAATTTATACCTAATGATCCCTATGTAAAATATTTATACCTAATGATCCCTATGTAAAATTTTTATACCTAATGATCCCTATGTAACAAAATTATACCTAATGATCTCTATGAAAAATTTTTATACCTAATGATCCCTATGTAAAAAATTTATACCTAATGATCCCTATGTAATAAAATTTATACCTAATGATCGCTATGTAAAAAATTTATACCTAATGATCCCTATGTATAATTTTTATAGCTAATGATCCCTATGTAAAATATTTACACCTAATGATCCCTATGTAAAATAATTATACCCAATGATCCCTATGCAAATACTTATACCTAATGATCCCTATGTGAAATATTTATACCTAATGATCCCTATGTAAAAAAATTATACCTAATGATCCCTATGTAAAATATTTATACCTAAAGATCCCTATAAAAAATATTTATACCTAATGATCCCTATGTAAAAAAATTATACCTAATGATCCCTATGTAAAATATTTATACCTAATGATCCCTATGTAAAAAATTTATACCTAATGATCCCTATGTAATAATTTATACCTAATGATCCCTATGTAAAATATTTATACCGAATGATCCCTATGTAAAATTTTTATACCTAATGATCCCTATGTAAAATATTTATACCTAATAATCCCTATGTAAAAAATTATACTTAATGATCACTATGTAAAAAAATTAAACCTAAAGATCCCTATGAAACTTTTTTATACCTAATGATCCCTATGTAAAAAATTTATACCTAATGATCCTTATGTGAAACATTTATACCTAATGATCCCTATGTAAAATATTTATACCTGATGATCCCTATCTAAAAAAGTTATACCTAATGATCCCTATGATCCCTATGTAATAATTTATACCTAATGATCCCTATGTAAAATATTTATACCTAATGATCCCTATGTAAAATTTTTATACCTAATGATCCCTATGTAACAAAATTATACCTAATGATCTCTATGAAAAATTTTTATACCTAATGATCCCTATGTAAAAAATTTATACCTAATGATCCCTATGTAATAAAATTTATACCTAATGATCGCTATGTAAAAAATTTATACCTAATGATCCCTATGTATAATTTTTATAGCTAATGATCCCTATGTAAAATATTTACACCTAATGATCCCTATGTAAAATAATTATACCCAATGATCCCTATGCAAATACTTATACCTAATGATCCCTATGTGAAATATTTATACCTAATGATCCCTATGTAAAAAAATTTATACCTAATGATCCCTATGTAAAATATTTATACCTAATGATCCCTATGTAAAAATTTTATACCTAATGATCCCTATGTAATAATTTATACCTAATGATCCCTATCTAAAATATTTATACCTAATGATCCCTATGTAAAATTTTTATACCTAATGATCCCTTTGTAACAAAATTATACCTAATGATCTCTATGAAAAATTTTTATACCTAATGATCCCTATGTAAAATTTTTATACCTAATGATCCCTATGTAACAAAATTATACCTAATGATCCCTATGAAAAAATTTTATACCTAATGATCCCTATGTAAAAAATTTATACCTAATGATCCCTATGTAATAAAATTTATACCTAATGATCCCTATGTAAAAAATTTATACCTAATGATCCCTATGTATAATTTTTATAGCAAATGATCCCTATGTAAAATATTTACACCTAATGATCCCTATGTAAAATAATTATACCTAATGATCCCTATGTAAATACTTATACCTAATGATCCCTATGTAAAATATTTATACCTAATGATCCCTATGTAAAAAAAATTATACCTAATGATCCCTATGTAAAAAATTTATACCTAATGATCCCTATGTATAATTTGTATAGCTAATGATCCATATGTAAAATATTTATACCTAATGATCCCTATGTAAAATAATTATACCTAATGATCCCTATGTAAATATTTATACCTAATGATCCCTATGTAAAATATTTATACCTAATGATCCCTATGTAAAATGTTTATACCTAATGATCCCTATGTAAAAAACTTATACCTAATGATCCCTATGTAAAATTTTTATACCTAAAGATCCCTATAAAAAATATTTATACCTAATGATCCCTATGTAAAAAAATTATACCTAATGATCCCTATGTAAAATATTTATACCTAATGATCCCTATGTAAAAATTTATACCTAATGATCCCTATGTAATAATTTATACCTAATGATCCCTATGTAAAATATTTATACCTAATGATCCCTATGTAAAATTTTTATACCTAATGATCCCTATGTAAAATATTTATACCTAATAATCCCTATGTAAAAAATTATACTTAATGATCACTATGTAAAAAAATTAAACCTAAAGATCCCTATGAAACTTTTTTATACCTAATGATCCCTATGTAAAAAATTTATACCTAATGATCCTTATGTGAAATATTTATACCTAATGATCCCTATGTAAAATATTTATACCTGATGATCCCTATCTAAAAAAGTTATACCTAATGATCCCTATGTAAAATATTTATACCTAATGATCCCTATAAAAAAATATTTATACCTAATGATCCCTATGTAAAATATTTATACCTAATGATCCCTATGTAAAAAATTTATACCTAATGATCCCTATGTAATAATTTATACCTAATGATCCCTATGTAAAATATTTATACCTAATGATCCCTATGTAAAATTTTTATACCTAATGATCCCTATGTAACAAAATTATACCTAATGATCTCTATGAAAAATTTTTATACCTAATGATCCCTATGTAA
Source organism: Symsagittifera roscoffensis (assembly GCF_963678635.1). Taxonomy (NCBI): domain Eukaryota; kingdom Metazoa; phylum Xenacoelomorpha; order Acoela; family Convolutidae; genus Symsagittifera; species Symsagittifera roscoffensis. The sequence goes on along the minus strand of NC_087069.1, from coordinate 46,085,720 downwards.
AAAATTTATACCTAATGATCCCTATGTAATAATTTATACCTAATGATCCCTATGTAAAATATTTATACCTAATGATCCCTATGTAAAAATTTTATACCTAATGATCCCTTTGTAACGAAATTATACCTAATGATCTCTATGAAAAATTTTTATACCTAATGATCCCTATGTAAAATTTTTATACCTAATGATCCCTATGTAACAAAATTATACCTAATGATCCCTATGAAAAAATTTTATACCTAATGATCCCTATGTAAAAAATTTATACCTAATGATCCCTATGTAATAAAATTTATACCTAATGATCCCTATGTAAAAAATTTATACCTAATGATCCCTATGTATAATTTTTATAGCAAATGATCCCTATGTAAAATATTTACACCTAATGATCCCTATGTAAAATAATTATACCTAATGATCCCTATGTAAATACTTATACCTAATGATCCCTATGTAAAATATTTATACCTAATGATCCCTATGTAAAAAAAATTATACCTAATGATCCCTATGTAAAAAATTTATACCTAATGATCCCTATGTATAATTTGTATAGCTAATGATCCATATGTAAAATATTTATACCTAATGATCCCTATGTAAAATAATTATACCTAATGATCCCTATGTAAATATTTATACCTAATGATCCCTATGTAAAATATTTATACCTAATGATCCCTATGTAAAATGTTTATACCTAATGATCCCTATGTAAAAAAATTATACCTAATGATCCCTATGTAAAATATTTATACCTAAAGATCCCTATAAAAAATATTTATACCTAATGATCCCTATGTAAAAAAATTATACCTAATGATCCCTATGTAAAATATTTATACCTAATGATCCCTATGTAAAAAATTTATACCTAATGATCCCTATGTAATAATTTATACATAATGATCCCTATGTAAAATATTTATACCTAATGATCCCTATGTAAAATTTTTATACCTAATGATCCCTATGTAACAAAATTATACCTAATGATCTCTATGAAAAATTTTTATACCTAATGATCCCTATGTAAAAAATTTATACCTAATGATCCCTATGTAATAAAATTTATACCTAATGATCGCTATGTAAAAAATTTATACCTAATGATCCCTATGTATAATTTTTATAGCTAATGATCCCTATGTAAAATATTTACACCTAATGATCCCTATGTAAAATAATTATACCCAATGATCCCTATGCAAATACTTATACCTAATGATCCCTATGTGAAATATTTATACCTAATGATCCCTATGTAAAAAAATTATACCTAATGATCCCTATGTAAAATATTTATACCTAAAGATCCCTATAAAAAATATTTATACCTAATGATCCCTATGTAAAAAAATTATACCTAATGATCCCTATGTAAAATATTTATACCTAATGATCCCTATGTAAAAAATTTATACCTAATGATCCCTATG
>NC_087069.1:46005291-46082791 GCF_963678635.1 Symsagittifera roscoffensis | reverse complement strand
CATAGGGATCATTAGGTATAAAAATTTTACATAGGGATCATTAGGTATAAATATTTTACATAGGGATCATTAGGTATAAATTATTACATAGGGATCATTAGGTATAAGTTTTTTACATAGGAATCATTAGGTATAATTATTTTACATAGGGATCATTAGGTACAAATATTTTACATAGAGATCATTAGCTATAAAAATTATACATAGGGATCATTAGGTATAAATTTTATTACATAGGGATCATTAGGTATAAATTTTATTACATAGGGACCATTAGGTATAAATTTTTTACATAGAGATCATTAGGTATAAAAATTTTTCATAGGGATCATTAGGTATAATTTTTTTAAATAGGGATCATTAGGTATAAAGATTTTACATAGGGATCATTAGGTATAAAAATTTTACATAGGGATCATTAGGTATAAATTATTATATAGGGATCATTAGGTATAAATTTTTTACAGAGTGATCATTAGGTATAAATATTTTACATAGGGATCATTAGGTATAATTTTTTTACATAGGGATCATTAGGTATAATTTTTTTATAGGGATCATTAGGTATAAGTATTTTACATAGGGATCATTAGGTATAATTTTTTTACATAGGGATCATTAGGTATAAATTTTTTACATAGGGATCGTTAGGTATAAATATTTTACATAAGGATCATTAGGTATAATTTTTTTACATAGGGATCATTAGGTATAAATATTTTACATAGGGATCATTAGGTATAATTTTTTTACATAGGGATCATTAGGTATAAATATTTTTTTGTAGGGATCATTAGGTATAAATATTTTACATAGAGATCAATAGGTATAACTTTTTTACATAGGGATCATTAGGTATAAATATTTTACATTAGGATCATTAGGTATAAATATTTTACATAGGGATCATTAGGTATAATTTTTTTACATAGGGATCATTAGGTATAAATATTTTACATAGGGATCATTAGGTATAAAGTATTACATAGGGATCATTAGGTATAAATTTCTTACATAGGGATCATTAGGTATAAATATTTTACATAGGGATCATTAGGTTTAGTTTTTTTACATAGGGATCATTAAGTATAATTTTTTACATAGGGATCATTAGGTATAAATATTTTACAAAGGGATCATTAGGTATAATTTTTTTACATAGGGATCATTAGGTATAAATATTTTACATAGGGATCATTAGGTATAAAGTATTACATAGGGATCATTAGGTATAATTTTCTTACATAGGGATCATTAGGTATAAATATTTTACATAGGGATCATTAGGTTTAGTTTTTTTACATAGGGATCATTAAGTATAATTTTTTACATAGGGATCATTAGGTATAAATATTTTACATAGGGATCATTAGGTATAAAATTTTTACATAGGGATCATTAGGTATAAATAGTTTACATAGGGATCATTATGTATAAAGTATTACATAGGGATCATTAGGTATAAATTTCTTACATAGGGATCATTAGGTATAAATATTTTACATAGGGATCATTAGGTATAATTTTTTTACATAGGGATCATTAGGTATAAATATTTTTTTGTGGGGATCATTAGGTATAAATATTTTACATAGGGATCATTAGGTATAATTTTTTTACATAGGGATCATTAGGTATCAATATTTTACATTGGGTTCATTAGGTATAAATATTTTACATAGGGATCATTAGGTATAAAAATTTTTCATAGGGATCATTAGGTATAATTTTTTTACATAGGGATCATTAGGTATAAAAATTTTACATAGGGATCATTAGGTATAAATTATTACATAGGGATCATTAGGTTTAAATTTTTTACATAGGGATCATTAGGTATAAATATTTTACATAGGGATCATTAGGTATAATTTTTTTGCATAGGGATCATTAGGTATAAATATTTTACATAGGGATCATTAGGTATAAATTTTTTACATAGGGATCATTAGGTATAAATATTTTACATAGGGATCATTAGGTATAATTTTTTTACATAGGGATCATTAGGTATAAATATTTTACATTGGGATCATTAGGTATAAATATTTTACATAGGGATCATTAGGTATAAAAATTTTTCATAGGGATCATTAGGTATAATTTTTTTTACATAGGGATCATTAGGTATAAAAATTTTACATAGGGATCATTAGGTAAAAATTATTACATAGGGATCATTAGGTATAAATTTTTTACATAGGGATCATTAGGTATAATTTTTTTTACATAGGGATCATTAGGTATAAATATTTTACATAGGGATCATTAGGTATAAATTTTTTATATAGGGATCCTTAGGTATAAAAATTTTTCATAGGGATCATTAGGTATAATTTTTTTACATAGGGATCATTAGGTATAAAAATTTTACATAGGGATCATTAGGTATAAATATTTTACATAGGGATCATTAGGTATAATTTTTTTACATAGGGATCATTAGGTATAAAAATTTTACATAGGGATCTTTAGGTATAAATTTTTTACATAGGGATCATTAGGTATAAATATTTTACATAGGGATCGTTAGGTATAATTTTTTTTACATAGGGATCATTAGGTATAAATTTTATTACATAGGGATCATTAGGTATAAATTTTATTGCATAGGGATCATTAGTATAAAGTATTACATAGGGATCATTAGGTATAATTTTCTTACATAGGGATCATTAGGTATAAATATTTTACATAGGGATCATTAGGTATAATTTTTTTACATAGGGATCATTAGGTATAAATATTTTTTGTAGGGATCATTAGGTATAAATATTTTACATAGGGATCATTAGGTATAATTTTTTTACATAGGGATTATTAGGTATAAATATTTTACATAGGCATCTTTAGGTATAAATATTTTACATAGGGATCATTAGGTATAATTTTTTTACATAGGGATCTTTAGGTATAAATATTTTACATAGGGATCATTAGGTATAATTTTTTTACATAGGGATCATTAGGTATAAATATTTTACATAGGGATCATTAGGTATAAATATTTTACATAGGGATCATTAGGTATAATTTTTTTACATAGGGATCATTAGGCATAAAAATTTTACATAGGGATCATTAGGTATAAATTTTTTACATAGGGATCATTAGGTATAAATATTTTACATAGGGATCGTTAGGTATAATTTTTTTTACATAGGGATCATTAGGTATAAATTTTATTACATAGGGATCATTAGGTATAAATTTTATTGCATAGGGATCATTAGTATAAAGTATTACATAGGGATCATTAGGTATAATTTTCTTACATAGGGATCATTAGGTATAAATATTTTACATAGGGATCATTAGGTATAATTTTTTTACATAGGGATCATTAGGTATAAATATTTTTTGTAGGGATCATTAGGTATAAATATTTTACATAGGGATCATTAGGTATAATTTTTTTACATAGGGATTATTAGGTATAAATTTTTTACATAGGGATCTTTAGGTATAAATATTTTACATAAGGATCATTAGGTATAAATATTTAAAAAGGGATCATTAGGTATAAAAAAGTTTCATAGTGATCTTTAGGTTTAATTCTTTACATAGGGATCATTAAGTATAATTTTTTCTACATAGGGATCATTAGGTATAAATATTTTACATAGGGATCTTTGGTTTTACTTAGGGAACAATTTATATAGGGATCATCAGTTATACATAAATTGAAAAGAAAATTGTAAAAATTATATGAAAAAAAAATTGTTTTGTTTTGAAAATTTTTATGGAAAATTTTTTTGGAACTTTTTTTTCATAGGGATCATTAAGTATGAAAATTTTACATAGGGATCATTAGGTATAAATATTTTACATAGGGATCATTAGGTATAAATATTTTACATAGGGATCATTAGGTATAATTTTTTTACATAGGGATCATTAGGTATAAAAATTTTACATACGGATCATTAGGTATAAATATTTTACATAGGGATAATTAGGTATAAATTATTACATAGGGATCATTAGGTATAAATTTTTTACATAGGGATCATTAGGTATAAATATTTTACATAGGGATCATTAGGTATAATTTTTTTACATAGGGATCATTAGCTATAAAAATTATACATAGGGATCATTAGGTATAAATTTTTTACATAGGGATCATTAGGTATAATTTTTATTACATAGGGATCATTAGGTATAAATTTTTTACATAGGGATCATTAGGTACAAAAATTTTTCATAGGGATCACTAGGTATAATTTTTTTACATAGGGATCATTAGGTATAAAAATTTTACATAGGGATCATTAGGTATAAATATTTTACATAGGGATCATTAGGTAAAAATTATTACATAGGGATCATTAGGTATAAATTTTTTACATAGGGATCACTAGGTATAAATATTTTACATAGGGATCATTAGGTATAATTTTTTTACATAGGGATCATTAGGTATAATTTTTTTTTATAGGGATCATTAGGTATAAGTATTTTACATAGGGATCATTAGGTATAATTTTTTTACATAGGGATCATTAGGTATAAATATTTTACATAGGGATCATTAGGTATAAATATTTTACATAAGGATCATTAGGTATAAATTTTTTACATAGGGATCATTAGGTATAAAAAAGTTTCATAGGGATTTTTAGGTTTAATTTTTTTACATAGGGATCATTAAGTATAATTTTTTACATAGGGATCATTAGGTATAAATATTTTACATAGGGATCATTAGGTATAAAAATTTTACTTAGGGATCATTAGGTATAAATATTTTACATAGGGATCATTAGGTATAAAGTATTACATAGGGATCATTAGGTATAAATTTTTTACATAGGGATCATTAGTCATAAATATTTTACATAGGGATCATTAGGTATAAATTTTTTACATAGGGATAATTAGGTATAAATAATTTTTTATAGGGATCATTAGGTATAAATATTTTACATAGGGATCATTAGGTATAATTTTTTTTACATAGGGATCATTAGGTATAAATATTTTACATAGGGATCATTAGGTATAAATATTTTACATAAGGATCATTAGTTATAAATTTTTTACATTGGGATTATTAGGTATAAAAAAGTTTCATAGGGATCTTTAGGTTTAATTTTTTTACATAGGGATCATTAAGTATAATTTTTTTACATAGGTATCATTAGGTATAAATATTTTACATAGGGATCTTTGGTTTTACTTAGGGAACAATTTATATAGGGATCATCAGTTACACATAGATTGAAAAGAAAATTGTAAAAATTATATGAAAAAAAAATTGAAAAAAAAACTTGAAAATTTTTTTTTTTTTGAAAATTTTTATGGAAAATTTTTTTTGGAATTTTTTTTTTCATAGGGATCATTAAGTATGAAAATTTTACATAGGGATCATTAGGTATAAATATTTTACATAGGGATCATTAGGTATAAATATTTTACATAAGGATCATTAGGTATAAATATTTTACATAGGGATCATTAGGTATAGATATTTACATAGGGATCATTAGGTATAAATTTTTTACATAGGGATCATTAGGTATAAATTTTTTACATAAGGATCATTAGGTATAAATTTTTTACATAGGGATCATTAGGTATAATTTTTTTACATAGGGACTTTAGGTATAAAAATTTTACATAGGGATCATTAAGTAAAAAAATTTGAAAAAAAAAAAATTTGAAAAAAAAAACTGAAAAAAAGTTTGAAAAAAAAAATTGAAAAAAAAATTTGAAAAAAAGTTTGAAAAAAAATTTGAAAAAAAAATTGAAAAAAAATTTGAAAAATTTTTTTTTTTGGAAATTTTTGGACGAAAAAATTTTTTGGAAAAATTTTTACATAGGGATCATTAGGTATAAATATTTTACATAGGGATCATTAGGTATAAATATTTTACATAGGGATCATTAGGTATAAATATTTACATAGGGATCATTAGGTATAATCTATACCCAATGATCCCTGTAGGGATCACCCCCCCCCCCCCGATCCCAGTGTCGTATATCTATACTACTCATATGAAATCAGATTTTTTTTTCATCTTTTATTACAGTTCAATTTCTTCTGAATAAGTGAGAAGAGCTTACTATGGGTCCCGGTGGTACTCCATAAAGTGCGATTTTCTTTTGAGAACATTTGGTTTCAGTGTCTAGCTCTTTGCTTTATTATTTTCAAGGCTCAATGCATAGAGATGTTTAACTTTAGCGATTTCAACAATGCCAAGAATGTTTGTTTACTTAAACGTTTTTGTATTTCAAGAGATCGCGATGTCACCAGCAGGACATTCGCAAAAGACAATTGGAATGTAATCTGAGTTTTGATATGAAAAAAAAAATTCAAAAACATACACATTTAAGTGATGATGATTTACCTGATGCAATCTAAATTGCTGGCTGTAGATTCTCAAAGATCTCTCAGTTGTTTCCAGAAAGATACAAAAAGTAAAAAAAATGAATTCATATTTTCAGAAGAAAAATATTTTTCTAATCAACGTTATGACAGAGCACACCACAGTTGACTGGCACGACCAGTTCAAAAATTTTTCTGCAGATTTGATCTTGTCGCGGCGTTATCAGTTTGTGTTATCAACACTTTTGTCATTGTGAACCGTGTCGTTGTGTTAATTTCACGTTTTAGAGAGTTATACAAACAAAGATAATTCAGATCCATTTGAAAAAATTTGATGATTTTTTTCTGAATCAATTAGGAACCAATTTGATTTGAGATTCAGTATTTCAGGCCTCATTGGTTCAACTATTTTTAAAAATTTTCTTTGACTGTTGGTTTTTCGACGCTGCAGTTTTCACTTCTTTATCAACCCATTGCTATGAGATTTTATACTCAATTTTTTTTTGGATAAATTTGATTCATTGTTGTTTCTTATGATTTTTTGGTTCAACATTACAATATGCTCAATTCATTGTTTAATTTTTGTTTCAAGTTCAAGTTTTCATAAAGTGTTTTTTTATAGTTCTTTCAAATAATCTGATAATTCGAGTTAGTTTTGAAACATTTGGTTAACTTTTACATGTTTTAGATATTGTAAATAAATGGTTCAATTATGATCAGTTACAGATGTTTTGAAGGTGGTTACTAGCCTTTTTTATGTTGTTGAAAAAAAAACATAAAATTACACCTCTTACTGGTCCTAGTTTTTATGGTTGTTCGTTTTTGTTTTGCAGAAACCGATCGTTCTTTTTTGTAATCTATCAGCTCAATGATTTTTTGTTCCTTTTGTTCACATAACAATTTAAAAGTCACCCACCACAAAATAAATGATTTGTATATGATGATATTTTAACTTCATCCAAACTTTTTGTACTGTCAGGAGCGTCTGGTTTTTTTGCGGCACTGGGAGATTGAAAACACAGTTGAAAATTGTATTGTTTAGTTTTTAATTGTAACTTTTGTGCTGATTTATTGAATTTTGTTATTAATTGTTCTTTTCATTATTTCGAAAATTACTTCACTTTTTATACATAAAAATACGCCTCCACCCTAGTCTTACGAGAAAGTTCAAGGAGAGTTTGGTGTTAATACTCATCGACCCTAAAAACATTGAGATTTTGATTTGACGAAAACTAGGTATTGGTGCTACATATAAACTTGCTGCAGGAAAAAAAATAACTGGGTAAGGCTAACTTATTCATTTACAGCTCTGCTGCTGCTGTTACATTGAACAATTTTGTTTTTGTTCACAACTGGAGAAAAAAACAGGTGATGATGATTTGCGTGTTTGCGATCGAACTTGCTGGCAGTAGATTCTCAAAGATCTCTCAGTTATTTCTAAAACTATAAGTAACAAAGTTTTTTTATATCAACGTTATCACAGAGCAAACCAACGATGACTAGCACGACCAGTTCAAAAACCGTTCTGCACACTTGATCTTGTCACAGCGTTATCAACTTGTGTTATCACAGTCAACTTGTGATATCAAGAGCTCGGGATGTCTTAAGCAGGAAATCCTGAACTGACAATTGGAATGTATTCTGAGTTTTGACATGAAAAAATTGTTCCGAACCATATACATTCACGTCGATGATTCAAACGAAACTTGAGTTTGTGATGTGAACTTCACACTTGGAAAAACCGAAAACCGGTAAACCAAATTGATTTTTAAAGGAGAAATTGAAAAAAAGTCCAAGAAAATCCAATCCAGCGTTCAGTAGCTTAATTGTTATATTAAAATTAAGTTAGGGCAAAGTAGCACGCCTCCTTTGTGTCAACTCATTGAACAATTGTTCATCGTAACACGAATTATGAAATACACAAAAAAAATTACAGTTCGTGTAATTGTTTTCAATTCATGAGTCCTTTAAATTCTCATTTTTATATTGGTTAGACTCTATAGATTAAGCATCTGCTGCTGCTGTTCACCTTAGCATTTTTCTTTTGGTCCCGCTTGGTTCCATTTTTTTGAGTTCTTTCAAGCTTGAATTCAATCTCATGTACTTTTTTCATTTTCGTCACCAACTGCAATTGACACGATGCAGTTGTTCGTCACTGTTTTCAGCCCTATATACACAGCAGTCGCTTTTTTCTCCGTGTCAGTTTCAGTTAGACACTTTTGGAAATTTTGGTTGACTTTTATTCGAAGACTCTTTCTATTTTAACAGATTCGAATTTTGACCTCGATGTTTACAAGTTTAAATATTAGAATGAGAAGGAAAATAATTGGATCACCAGTCAGGATGTGACACGCTTTCACACCTCGGTACTTGGTTGTTATACTCAAAAAGTTTTGAAAAATCCAAGGGCTTCCATCAATAAGTCTCTCAGAATGCATGCATTGTAGTTAAATTTCAATATTATCAGATTATCTTTTCTTAATTTTTTTTTAAGTAACTCGCTACCTCAGTATTACTTGCATTGCTCACAGAACCTCGAGCAGTATCGTTGTTGACAGTCGTGCCCACCAAAACATGTTAGTTCATCTTATCCATGATGATTAACCCATCTAGTGAAATTTAAAAAAGGTTAATTTTTTAAAATTAAATTTGCGAGGATCAATAATAAAAGGGTTGCGATACGGCCAGAAATATTTTAAATAGTTTTATGGTCCCTTGTTTCTACACAAATAGAAATCAAGATTCTTATTAACTATTATTTGTAGCAATTTTTATCATAATACTTTCGATAATGCAACTTTTGAACTCACTTGGATTTAAATAAACTTTTTGGGGGTCAGAAACGGATTTATCATGAAACTTAATTCTTTTCAAGCTTCATTTTAAGTTTTGGTCTTTTTTTCTCCAGACCAGCTCAAAAACATTTCCTCTAAAACGTATTCAAAATTTTTGAAGTAGTCTGATTTGAAAACAAAATGAAAACTAAATTGTCTCAGATGATTGACTCATTTCAATTTGACATTAGTTTGACTGCTAGATATTTCGCCCAAAAACATTGCAGCTGAAACATCCTTGATTGATTTTACAAAATATTCATTGGAGTGTGAAAACTTTTTTAAAGGAAAACTGTTATTACAATTGGGAAAAAATGGTTTAAAAATAGAAGCCCTCAAAACTATAATTAATCAACAACTTTTCAACAATCAATGTTGATTCGAACCATTTATTTGTTTAAAAAAAGTTTCGAAAATTCGAGCATCATCTTTCCATTTGACTCTTTCACATGGTTTTTTGAATTACTAAATTAATCGCTCATTCAAAATTGTGCGTAACGGTGGTAAGTCAGGAGAAGTTTTTTCAATCGATATCAGGAACGGAGTTCGCTCCTAAGATTTTGTTAGATTTGCACCTCCTACCTCAACCATGATTACGTAGGGATACATTTTATAAAACATCTGGTTTATTTACTATGTACATTATTTAACAACATCAGTCATAAACATACTCATATAGATCAAACTCACGGGCAGAAAGACCCTTTGAGGAACCGCCCCATTAAGAAGACCGATACAGAGAATTCAGATGGGAAAAGACAAGGAAATCATCACTTATCATATATAAACTGCTTGAGCTGAAACTTATCCAAAACAAAATTGTATCTGTTAAATTGACAATTTTTCCTTTCCTCGAAGTCACTCAAAAACGATAAAACTTTCAAATTTTGAGATTCCAACTATCAACGATTGTAACAGTTTGATCTAACCGGCTTACAGCTTCATACTTTAGACTGCGAGCACGTGTTAGTCTGCAGTTAATTTTTTGAAAGACAAAGGCAACTTTTAGAGTCATTCAAAGGCAACTCGTGGAGAGTTTGAAATATATTTTTCCGAAAATACACTCCAAAAAAACTCAAAAAGTGCTTCAAATTTTTAGTCTTAGACGTTTTGAAAATGATCGAAGTTTTGGACGTTTTTCCAAAGTTTTTGCAGTTACATGCCATTTGTTTTGTTCGAATTTGCTTTTGATGCGCACAGGGGCGGATATGGGATTTTCTCGACGGGGGAGGGGCGGATTTTCAAATAAATTTTTCGATAATTTCGTCGACTTTTTTATCTCGGCCAAATTGATTTTCCGACTGCTCCCAGAACAGTATAATGATACTATTTAGACAACAAAAATGTAAAGGCTGCAATTTTTTTTATAAAAACAGGTCAAAAATGTCGTTTTGGAAAATTCGCGTTTTCCAAAACGACATTTTGGAAGACTCGCGTTTTCCAGGTCAAAAATTCGCGCTTTTTTTGGCGCGCGCTCCCCCTTCAAAATAAGTAAAAAAAGTTTAGAAAAGTTTAGCGGACTCGCCGACCGAAAATGGATATAATAAAATAGTATCAAAGGAGGACTCTTTGGTTGGTGAGGGGGTCGAATCCCTGAGGGAGAGGGAAAATAGAGCAAACACCCCCCCATTCCTAAAGTTTGCAAGTTTGGCAGACATGTTTTTATAATAAGCTCATGATCAACTTTATATTTAGAAATTGGTTTTCGGTTTTTTAGAAGTCTTCTGAACTCTTCCCGAATTGAAAACTTCTTTCCATAATATCTAATCCCGTGGTTAAAATCGTTGCATCATGATCAAACAGGCAAACTGTTTTTTTTTCTTTCTTGCAATTTTTTGTTGAGAATCTAAGTTAAAAAAATCAACAGGCCCAAATTTAATGTAAACTTATCGGCCGTTAATTAGCGCAGCTTAGAAAAATTCTCCCTAGAAATTGATAGGACTGAGCGTTTCTTTATTACAAGTTTTTTTTCTTGCACCGCTTCCCACATTGGATAAAAAATTCTATATTTTCTAAGCTAAAATTTGTTATCCCTTTGAAAAAATCAAATTCCTCTGTTGAGCTGCCGGAGCGATCGTACATGTTTTTGAGGTCGTACTCATGTAGTTTGGACGCTTACGTACCTTGGAAAAAGCCGGAATTATTTTAAATTTTCCTTGCTATCTTTGATAAATCTTCAAGAATCTTCAAGATCTTGGCAAGGTTTTCAAGATTACTGGACCTGGGCTGTAATATCAATTGAAGATTTACTTTAAAACTTTAAAACATCAATTTTATCGATATATAATTTTTTGATGGGTGATTTGGTCACTGTCGTAAAATATGCTTCTTTTGTTTGGAAAATTTAAAAAGAGGAAGAAAAAAACAGAACTAATTTTTGAAATTCCTGATGTTATTTTTATACTGCTCCATGTACCGATCAACAAATCGGATAAAACTGTCAAAGAATAACAAAAAAATGGTTATGCTATTATAACAAGACTGCTCGTATCAGGGCGAAGCCCTGAATGTTGCGACCGCCCATTAAGGTTTATGGAGCAGTAAATTCAATAAAAAATTAAAAGTAATAAAACAAAATGAATTTTTTTTCCAAAAATTTGAATTTTTTTAAAATAAAAATCATCCCCCTATACGCCATATAAAGAACAAAAGGATAGATTTCGCTACTTGTATTAAAATGATTGTGGCAAATAAGCTTTGTTGAATCAATTTGGAACGATTTCTAGGACGTACGCGTTAATAGCGCGAAATATATCGCGCGTTAGTTGTCCCAAATTGGCCAGAATGGCAATCTTTTAACCCCCATAACTTTACAAAAAATGATCACAGGTGAAATATCATTTAAAATTTCAGCTCAGGACAATAATACCTTTTGATTGATATAAAAAAAATTCCGTCAAAAATGGCTAGTTAAAAAGTCGAAATTTGTCTGAAGAAAAAAAACCCATCCATGGCACAAATATTCCGTTACTTTCGTATCGAAAGTCGGAACATTAATTGTCCTAATAATAATATAATTCAGGCTCTTTTCCAGTTGACACCTTTTGATTCCATTTTGAAAAGTTTATTTAACGTTGTCATAATGCCACGAAATGGTGATCAAACTGACAACTGTGAACAGTTTTGTTTTTCATACTTTACGCCTTAACATGACGCATTTAGTCATTTTTTTACGCAAAACAAACATAAAAATTGATAGAAAATTAAACAACCTAGCATAAAAAACTAATTAGCCTAATTGTCGTGATAAATTTATTAAATAAATTGAGACTATAAATGATAATCAATCTATCTGCGATTATTCTTCACCAAGTTAACATTTTCGAACGAGACGAATCAAATGAATTATTGGGGAAAATACAAGGGCTATCGGGAGATCCAAAATTAAGGACACAGTTAGTCGGTATAGCAAAGCAAAGAGATCAAACAAGCAAAGCAAAGAGATCAAAATCTGAAGGCCGCTCAATCGGAATTTGAGAAAATAATTTAAAAATAAGAATGAAAATTAATGAAAGAGACGTAGATCTTGAGAAGTATTCTCGTAAATTATGCCTGAATTTCTTCAACATTGATATCATAGCAGACACAATTGGTGATTTCCTGCAAATAATGTGTAGAGTCATCTAAATTATTATTCCCAGACATAATATTGCCGCTTGTCATCTTTTGAAACCTGGAATCACTGTACCAGTGATTATGAAATACATATATCATGCACATTGTGACGTTGTTTGGCGGCGCAGATCGTGGCTAAAAAATTCTAGATCTATAAAGGACATCCAGTGTTTTTTGAAAGAAGCTTATAAACTCGCGACCGAGCACTTAGATCAGAAGCGATAGCCAATCGTGTCCCATATTATACCCACAAACCCCTCTGAATTGCTAAGCCAAAGCTGAATTGCATGCATTAACTAGTATATCTACTGAAACTGGAAAAACGAAAAATTCCTATCATTTAAATTGGGCCGATGATGTTATACAAACACCAAATTGTCCACTTTCAATGACAGAGCAAAAACGAGTTTTTCTATGGGACGATCCAAAAAAATCGAAAAATAAATCTTTTTTCCCTTGAGGAGAAGGAAGAAACTCAATCAAATGCAAGTTAAAATGTATATGCAAATTTTTCTCATGTTAATTCAGCACTGAAACCAGTTACCCCAGCTGTTAAGAACCATAATTTGTCAAAACCAGGCTCAATGTCAGAAGATGATTTTTTCGTTGAACAGTCAACTGGTACCTAGTCATAGTTCTGTTTCATCCAATTTATCTGATGCTAAAAAAGATTTTTCATTTCTGCGCTTAAACACAATCTCAATAGAACACCATTTTGAAAAAATGGAAGCACTCATACGAAGTCACAACCAGATAAAATTTGATTAAGTGAAACTTGGCTGAGCGATAATGATAATTCTAAATATATCTTATTATTGGATAATTTGATTGTTTCGTAAAAAAGCACTAATATAAGCGGAGGAGGGGTTATGATCCAGATTTAAGAAAACTGATGACACTCAGGCAACTAGAAACTCCATTTGAAGAATCGATATTTGTGGAGGTCGAGAGAAAACTTTTCGGTTGAAAATATTTTATAACCCAAAAAGATCAAACAAGAAGTTGCACTCCGTTAAAAAGCTAGAAATTTCTTTGAGATGGATAACTCAACATCGGAAAAGGTCCTCATATGCGAATATTTTCACATCAATACGCTACAGAAGAATCAGTTTCCAACTAAAACATCATCAACTTCAGGGTATTGAACCGACTCCCTTATCACCATTTTCATCTACATGTACTAATCACTTTAAATTTAAGACTTTATCGAAAGCTAAAACAATTGTCATGCAGTATGAAAACTTTGCTGATCCTTATCCGAACCTAAACATCTCGCCAATGAAACAATTTGTTACTACTTTTCTAAAAAAGAAATCAAGGCTAAGTCATTTGCTCAAACAGTTGAAAGTATCATTCAGAGCGAACGAAAAGGGGGTTCTTCCAATGGAATATCCTGAGTAAGTCTTTGACACTTTTCAGTCTACACTTCAAAAAGTGATAAGCCGATATGCGCCAATCAAAAAAATAAAACCTAGCAGAAAACCACATCCAAAATGGTTCAACAACGCGATAAAAAATCTCAAAAAGAAAACAAAACGCACAGAAGCTGGAAAAAACATTGAAGTTAGTAGTATGTTGAAATTTCTAAACTAATTTAAGAACAAAAATCAAGCAAGCGGTCAAAGTGAATTAACAAAAAATTTTATTGGAATAAATTTATGAATTGTATTTGTGGCTCAATTCAAACATATAAATTATTTAATGAACTAGGTGGCAAATATTAATCTCAATCTTAAGTGCCTTTTCTAGAATCAAGCCAAAAATAAATGATAGTCCAATTGAAAAAGACGTTGCAAAGAGATTTAATGATTTTCATGATCAACCTTGATGAAATGCTGAGAACAACTGTATCTGCACCTTCCATACCTAAATTAAATTGGTCAATGCTTCTGTACAAAACAACGCAAATAGATATAAAATTTATTATCTGTCAATTAGACGACAAATCAAGACCACGGATAACTATATTAGCAATCAAACAGTGAGAGCATCCAAAAAAGTTACTGCACCATTGAAAATGGCGTATTTCCTTCTGCTTTGCGTAAAGCAAAAGTAATTCCAGTTCATAAAGACAAATTCCAATTAGTTCTGAAAGTTATTACAGGTCAATCTCTTTACTTATTGTATGAAGCAAGGTATACGAAAAAACAATGTATAATCGCGTCTATGCATACATGGTAAATTTCGTTTTGTTCTATAGAAACATTTTGGGCTAAGATCAAAACATAGTATAATAGAAGCAGCTGTTGAGCAAACTGAAAAAATAGGTCTTGAAAACTTGTATAAGAAGACTTATGGTTTTTTTCCTTGAATTAAGAAAAGCTTTTGATACTCTCGATCATGAAACACTTCTGACGAAACTTAAAGCATAGGGCATTAGAGGCAATTGCACAAAATTGTTTAACTCTTACCTCAACAATCGTCAGCAGTGATTTGAAGTATTTGGTGTTTCTTCAGATTGGGAAAAAAGCGGCAACAATCGATTTTTAGGTCCGTTGCATTTCCTTATATACATTTATTATTTACATTGATTTGACCGTAATAAGTAAAACAGCAGAAGTAATTTTAATTGCAGATGACACCAACATAACTACTCTAGGCTGTCAGACTATAGATTTTAAAAACGATGTACGTCATCTTGACTTTTTGTTGCATGAAAAAAATTAATTATAAATCATAACAAGACAATGCAAACAAAATTCTCTTCCAATGCAAAATTCACTCTTGATTTCTCAAAATAATAATAAAAAACTGTTTAAAAATATCTAGATTTATATATTGATTCTACAATATCATTTCAAAGCATTTCTTGCTGATTTGGTGAAAATGAGACACGGAGAACAATGCGGGATTATATCGAAACTAAGGCATTATGCGGGACGAAACCAATTGCTTTGAATACTATAGAGGTAATGTGGTTCCCATCATTCAAAATGAGATCCTAATATACTGTTGTTGCAGCTACAATTCGCATCTATTTTTGAAAGCGTAGCGATAGTTCTCGTGATACTTCTCTGGAGAATAAATTTTTATCTGTGTTCGGAATTCATGTTTTTGAACTACTCAAATATGTTCTTCGTGCTGTCACAAAATCCCTCTAACACAAAATTTTTAAACTATCATTTCTTTTTTGATTAAAAGACAAGTACAGCAATGCTGTCGAAAACAACACTTTTACCAGAAACCATTCTAGAGAAAAAAACCGATCGGTTTTCAGTTCGCTATCGCGCTATCAAGCTTTTCAACATTCTGTCAGCGCAAAAATTGATGCCCGAGATTTTTGAATGACCTTCGAAAACAGAATTAGTTACATTTTATTATACAGTTGAAACTGATTTTTTCAGGCAAACTGAAGAGTGAATCAATTACATTAAAGAGTGAATCGATAACAATCGATTACAATTAATTACAACGGAAAAACAAAAAAAAACTTTTTGAACCCGGGGTTGCATGCTAACAGGGGTGTATTTCAGGATTGAGGTTCTAGCGCTAAAACTTGACCTTACAGAAACTCTATGTTTAGGAGAAACCGACGATTTTACATTTTTTGAAAAAAAAACATTTAAAGCTTAGAAAAAATCTAATTCTCCGCCCCATCCACCACCACTTACCAAGTAATAGTTTCCAAAAACCGATCCTTGTCCAAAACCCCTTCTGCAACCAATTCCCAAACCAAACAATCAAAAGGCATCCTTACAGTCCTCCAGTTTAATTCTGATGGAATCTTTGAAAAAACTGCTGAGATTGCAGCTTTCCTAACCCGGAGTGAAATATACATAGACCTATTCCGAGAAACCAAGCTCAAGAAACGAAGACGTAACCCCTCAATAGGTCCCTTATACACTCTGATTCGAAAAAATAACAGGCCCAAAGAGGGTGGAGGCATACAATACGAAGAAATAAATTTAAATACTGACGGAACACTAAAAGCTATGTGTATATCAGTTGTAACCATTACGTCAAAACTTCGTATTAGTAGTTTTTATATACCCCCTAGATCTAGTTATCCCCCCATTTACACTGCGTCCCTTACTGATGGCCTGGTTCCAGGCCACGCTCTTGATGTCGGGGATGCAAACGCCCACTATTTCCTCTGGAATTCAAATTTAGAAGAAGATCAACATGGTCATGTACTCTCAATTGAAATAACTGAATCCATTTTTGCTCCCCTATATGATGATACCCAAACTAGAGGACCTTTTAATTCCTTAAGCTCTGATGCACACTTATCCTCCCCTGACATCTCCTCCCCTAGCATTGCAGAGTCTTTTCCTTTTTCCGTCCTAGACCTGAATTACACCTCTCCACACTTATCGAACTACCTCTGGGTAACAGCATACAGTTTTCTCCAAAAAAGACAACCAATAATTTCTTCATGGCTGATTGACGGCAATTTATGGTGTCGGGTTGCCTAGCCTCGAGGTTTCCTTCTTCAGTTACGGCCGGGGAGAATTTTTTTCGGGATCTGGCACTGAGGGCAGCACCCCGCCACATCCCCGCCGGGCGCCTTCGCCATAACACCCCGACTCTTTTTCCAGAGATCTGAAAGAGATCTCGGCCGCTAAAATTATCAGCCCATGGATCCTAAACAGCACTCTCGTTTCACCGCTTCCCAATTGAATTCATTCCCAACTGCTCAATCGGACAGCAAAATACAAAACAAATGAATGGCGTAGATTCCTCCAGATCCGAGATTATCGTACTGAAGCCAAAAGTTCTGGAAAGCGGTACGCTCCCAAAACGGATCCAGGCCTGCGGTAAGAAGGCACCCTGTTCGTTTTGAATCAAAAACAATCTCATCAGACACAGACATAGCCAAGGTTTTTAATGAACAGCTTACAATTGCCAGGATTCATGCGTCAGATAAGCTACTCCGGAAAACTAGACGCAAAATAGCCAACCTCGCCCTATTGGATAACCCCACTTTCTCCCCGCTACAATCTAAACAAGCTCTTGCTCCGGATAGTTTTTGCAACATTCACTTAAAACACCTGGGAACCCTAGCTCTTTAATATTTAACCCTTCTTTTTAATTTTTCGCTTTCTGAAAACATTATCCCTCAAATTTGGAAAAACTCGAAGATAATCCTCCTACCCCAAACCCGAAAAGGACCATAAATTGTCCACTTCTTTAAGGCCTATCTCTTTACTCTGTCCCGCTGTTAAAGTTTGAGAAAAGCTCAGTCACTCTTTTTTAACAAAATATCTCCCTAGTGCCACACATCAACTTGGTTTTTGACCTTTCCACTCTACCACTACTGCGCTTTCCACACTAGGTTTTTTTCATCACACCCGGTTTTAATCAAAATCGCCCACCCTCCCGCATTGTTCTCGCAACGCTTGACCTCTTGAAGTCTTTTGATATTCGTGGAACGAACTAATTCATGACACACCACTCCCGAGAAGTTTTGTTCGTTGACTGAAAAATTAAGTGATTGGCCGACAAGCCACTAAACTTTTTAACAACCAAGAATCCCCCCTCAAAATAGTTCACTGTGAAGATCCCCACAGTTTTTCGTTTTCACGTCCATGACGCTCCTACACCCCCAATTATGTTCGTCTCACATCTTACGCTGGCAATTTCTATCCCTTTTCCCAAAGCCCTGATGTAGAGGCAGCATCTCGATAGTTGAACAATTACCTTCATCATATTTGTAATGATTTCCTTATTTTACTTCCAGGAAGTTATATTTGGCGTCCTCTAAGGGATCAGTTACCCTTTTTTATCGTACAAAATCAGGATGGTTCCAGGAGACCTGCGGCATGAATGGTGCGACAGTTTGGGAAGCTGCGTGCATTAATTTAAAACGATCAATAGAAATTGCATATTAGTATTAACAACATTCGATCCGGCGTTTGTAAGGAAACCAACTTCAGAACAAGTGGAAGGTGGTTGATAATTAATACCTAACACCGACATGAGGTGCAGGACAGAGTGGAACCAAAACGGACGCGTCATTAGTGTGTAAAGACAAACTTGATCTCGGAAAAGTTTGCCAAGAGGCTAGATGATTAGTGATATGCAAACCAGGATCACTAGACGCTCCAAGCACAGAACTGAAACCATGATCGGAGTTTCCATGAAACTCAGGAATTGACTGCAAGCCCATTAGGGAAAACCATGTTCGTTTAATTTTAATAATGTATTTCGGTTGGATGGCCGAGACAGCAGAAGTATGACCTTTGATGGAATCAACTGAGGAACCAGTACGACCCTCCTGCCTTTTTTCACCAAGTTGAATACTGATTTTTGTTAAACTTGGCTTATCTAACTTTTCACTTCGGCAGAAAGAACATCGCTACTAAGTTATTATTTGCTACTGCGTTTTCTATCACCTATTGAAAAGTTTCATCCTCCTGTAAAATCCTACTCTTAGTCTTTGTTGATGTACGGAGCCGAAGATCTTGTTTGGGTATGTATTTGTCGGGGTCTTCAGTTTTTCCAGCCATTTCATTGGTTTCGTCAGTTAATTCAATTATCTGTTTCTTTAAACTTTATATTTTACGATAACTGTTATAACTTTAATGATAGGTTTTGGTTTTTGATGTACTCTAGTACGAGAGCATGATGTTTGTAAAGATTTTTTTTTTCTTAAAACTCATTTTTCATACAATTTTTTAAAACTTTTTTTTCTATCTTTTCTTCCATGCGTTTACCGAAACCTATTGCTCAATCGTTTGTAATTTGAAAATCAAGCTTAAAAAAATACAATTGTATGACATAAACAATCAACTATTACGACAATCAATATCTCCTTATATGCTTTTATTTTTGGGAAGAGAATTGTGAGTTGAAAAGTTTCAAGTTCGAAAAGCTCAAAAACCCACTTCCAAGCTCGATAGGGGCTCGTTATACGAGCGGAACAATGACTCGGAGAAGGCAAAGGAGACAACTTGTAATTTAGCTAGAATTGAGACAAGGAAAATAGAAGCGATCAAAAAAAAGGCCTTACTTTTTCCTTGTTTATTGAAACAAGTGCTATAGACCTTGAAACCTTGCAGTCCTTATGAAATTACGTGGACTGTTATCAAAGAAAGTTTAAATTTCAGGTAAAACGTTTTGACTATCTGGAGCCTCTGCCTTAAGCCTGTTTGGTATGCCTTTTTTGTTTCTCGAAGTATTAACGTTTCGGCTTTTGTGGGAGCTGAGACTAGCACTGTAACTCCTTAACAAGCGGACATTCTTCTCTTTATGGCGTGTACCTGATACTTAGCCCCGCATTCAGAAATGAAATCTTTTATCACGTTAAGCACGAGAATACCTGTTCCAACCACTTGCTTCTCTAAATTTTCACTACCGACTCTTGGCAGTAAAGACTTGCACAAATGTCTTGCTTGTAGCCTAGTAATAAACTTGCAAGTTGCTCAGCATTTAGCTTACGGTTGTTGTAACTGCTCTACTTACTTATGGAATTAGTAATGGCGTCGTGCCAAAAGACATGGTCGGCTCGTGAAGATAGAAATTGGTGCAGATGGAACTGAATCGTCTTCTGCGTGTCCTCGTCGTTGAAGTTCTAACTTAAACCGGGTTTCGTGAAGCAGGTCTCTTTCAAGCGCTTTTGCGACGGTGTGGGAAGTATGTGAAGCGCGTGATGTAACGAACTAGCTCATAGGATGAACAGCAGACGCACACCAACAAAGGTGTCTTACCAATCGGGTTGGGAAAAAATAGGTCGGTTGAATTCCAACAACACACCCGGAAAGAATCTGAGGCTAAAAATGCAAGTTAACCTACTTAATATCAACCTACCAGACCACTTAACATTACAGCGAAACCAACTAATTGATAGACTTGCGAACGAATCAGGGTGTTATTAAATATTTACCAAGAGGGGCGAGGAATCAGGCAAGTCCGTTGAGTTTCGGCAACACACACGGGAGAATTCTGCGGCTGAAAACAAATGGCCTGATATTACACTACCAGACCATTTAACTTGTGTTTGATATCAATTACAGAAAAATTTTTGCTGAGTTCTGTGGGTATCTTTTGGGAACTTTGGGAAAAAATGAAAATTTTCTAAAAACACTTTAGATATTTTGGTGAGCGGGTTCGAGTCGTATACCGTTACAGAATTTAGTTTTGTACCTAATGTCTATGTTCCTATCACAAGGATCTTTAATCCCTGAAATTCTCATCGACAGATTTTAGTATCGAGAAAAAAATGTAGTACGATTTGTATGTGTACCAATTGAACGTATTTGAGTTCAACTAAATTGATCCGAAAAATTTGAGTTTCGAGCAAAAAAAATCAGTCCGAAATTTTCAATATCGAGAAAAATTAGAGTTCGGCATCTGCTTTGAGTCGGAGCATAAAATAGAACATCGTTATCAAATTTATAGCATCAAGTTCTAAAAGTTTTGTTTAACAAGTTTTGAAGATTCGGTGATCACCGGGAGAAACTTCACAGCTCCAAGTAGACTGAAGTCCGCAATCAGGACCAGGACACTTGAACAGATATCTCTTCCCTCTGTTTGCTCTTTCTTCTGTCGGCTTACAGGCTCATCGGAAAAACGACACATCAACTTTTAGCCAATTAGACACTTCTCGGCCAAACGCCCACTCTGTGACGAGTTTCGATCAATTGCACAATTCGGTCTGTTGATCACCCACTCTGACGCATTTCGACCGATTTGGAACCTGATCTAAACTACATTTTATGATTGGATAAATTAGATATTTTACCAATGTAAAGTATTTAATATTAACCAATCATGATCCATCTAACTAACAAACCACTTATTTGTAAGTGCTGAAATTACTTGTAATTTCAGCACCAGAGAGATTTGAATTTAACTTAGAAATTAGTTGAACTCTCCCGAGTACTTCAGCAGCCGCAATAAACCAGTATACCCTAGATCTATTGAGCCTAGCAGAGACTAGTTAAACAACCTGAGACTAGATAATATAAGAGTAAGATTAGGATCGGTATTAGACTAAGAAGTTGCACGAATCTATCCGGCCGAAAATAAGATAGCGTGACGAGCAGACGGTGTACCCTATCCGAAATTACTCTATGAGTTATACACTTTGGTCATAACTCATCTGGTGCGACCATAAGTCTCGAACAAGACTCTAATAGCTTAGAATTAACCAAAAATAGATTAGAAATTAGACAAAACATTTACAAAATGTTATACGACGATAATTTATTCGAAATGTCTCTACGACTCAATAGATCAGAGCCAATATTCCGAACCATAACAGAACTACCCGGAATTGGAAGAAGACCTCGAGCCAGAGACGACATACGACAAAGTAGAAACTTGCCATATAGTTATATGATAGTTCGGCAAAAGCCAGAACAAACTTTTGTATTTAGAATACTACTGGCAATGAATTTAGATTTTCATTTGCAAACATAAAACCTTGAAGTTAATCTTCAAAATCATTTCAGGCGCTAAACAAAATTATTAATATACAATAACGATTGATAAAAAGATCTCAGATCGTTTTCCTAAATTCTGCAGTAAAATATAAAACATGTTTGAAAAATATTTATTGGAAAATCAAAATAAAAATTAGTAGCATGACAATAATTGGTTAGTAATTATAAATCATCCTGGTGTTCCAGCTTCATCACCTAAACATAACAGCACTCATAAGCTCACTAATACCATCAAAACACTAAATCTTTCCTTTACACAAATTTATCATTTTAAACTTAAATTCACTTAATTTTAAAATCAGATCATCAAGGCTTATCCTTAGATCTTAAATCATTTTATACTTAATTAATTTTAAAACTTGATCATCAAGGCCTATCCTCCGATCAAAAAGAACAACTTTGTTCTCCCCCACCCACTTAACAAGTGTCACCTTGTAATCACACCTCATACACAAACAGCTGGATATATTCGAACAAAACGACAAACACTAAAAAGAAAAATAATAACTAAACAAAGACAAATAACACGAAAAAGATTTTCAAAAAACCGAAACGCATTTTCAGAATCAGAAACCAGCAGTTTAGACGAACTTTATAAATTAAAAGAATCAATAGATAAAAATTGCCCAATTCACGATCAATTATATTTCTCTGACTCAGAAACAACCTCAAATTCATCAAAAAGAGGAAAAAGAAGAATAAAAAAGCAGTATAAACACAAACCAGTACATTTATACAATTGGAATCAACCAATTAGACACATTGATAATTACATATTAACAGTCATCGAACGAAAAAATGAGCTCAACGCACACCCCAGGTGAAGAAAGTCCAGATGATGATGATATCTTTCCTTTTATAGTAGATGCAACCACAGATAGAGGACAACATATATTTTGCAAAAATTTACTCTTAAATTTATTTGAACCCGGAATCAGTCCATGTAAAACAGAGTTCCCAGATGTAAAAATCAAAAGACAAATTATCGATCACTATCTAAAAGATATATGTAACTTAACACAACAATACGGAATCTACTCCATAGAATTCACCTCACCAAACCAGAATCACAGCAAATATACAATTCAAACAGACGACCTTGATTTAGAATTTTCAAAAGTATTCTCAGAATATATCAAAAGCATCCAATATCATAACTCACAAAGAGCAAACTCCATATTCACCAATGAAGTTTTTGCAATAATATATAGTTATATATCGATATTAGAAAACGAAATCCAAATACCAAATGTCTCACCGACAGAAACATCTAAACATATAAGAGTACGACATAAAATCACACTACTCTCTAGTTTTCTAAATATCATTAAAGAAAATTTCACGAAAGATGAAGTTTCACAACATACAAAACATGACCTACAAAAAATTTTGGCATGGTTCATAATCGATTATTTCACACACAATTTTGATTTAATTTCACAAGCAAGAAAAAATTTTAGACCTCAAAACTCAAACGATGATACTGCTATCACAGAACAATCAGACTATGTTTGGGACCCCGAATGGTCTCATCCCGCATTCATAAACTTCCCACAATCAATCTCAAGTCAAGCAATAAGTACGATATCTTATATAAGAGATTATGTAAGAGTCATACCATTAAACATTGATGCAACACCATTAAACTATAATACATTTTTACCCGATACGCAAAATAATAGTTTAAACTCTACAGTCATACACAATTAAAACCTCAATGGAACTAGGAATCTTACTCAACAAGATATCCAGACACCATCACACTTCATAAATGAAGAAATCGTACACACAACAACTACACAACAAAGTATTTCACCAATACGTCCAAACTTAACAACACCAAGAAATACAAACCCTTCACAAACACAGGTAACCTTACAATCAACCGTTAAACCTTCGGTTGCCCCAAAATATTCACACATGGATTACCAAACACATTGACCCATGACAATACCGTCAAAAACACGCAAAACGTTCACTAGAAACAATTTTGCAGACCATAATTATAATTACACACATCCATCAAAAACAAATTATCAACCACGAAAAAATTTTAGTCATTATACAAGATCTCGAAACTGGGATAACTCAATGGTACCACATAATTCAGTAAATTTTCAAACAAATTTACATCCTCCACAGGATCGTAGTGAAAATTACCCATTTTTTCAACAAAATAAAAATAAAAAACAGACATCTTATCAAATGGATTATCTATCCTCAGATGATGATTTCTTACAACCAGACATATTTGCACCATATAATCAAGAATATCGTGGACAAGGAATACAGAAACCACATGCAAATCATAGAATTTTTTCTCCACAACCGATAGATACACAACATCAACAACCAATTCAGCAACAAAACCCAATTAATACACAATCTTTTCAACCAATTCAACAACAAAACCCAATGATTGCACACTCGTACCAACCAACACAAATGCAAAATGAAATACCACTCCCATATTATCTTCAACAACACGAAATAACAAGAAATCAACTTTCAAATTTTTCTCAAATGCCAAATGCAGCAGAATCATTACAAATTACAATGAATCCATACCTTATGGGTGGATCATCAATAACATCAAATAAACCTTTAATGGTATTCACAGGAACAGACCCTGAGTACTCTGTAGAAGACTATTTAAATGCAGTAACAGCAAACTTGATTTTAAATATAGGACCTGAACCAATTAATACGCCACTACATCAAAACTGGATACATCGACGCACAGCTTTGATACAAACAACTTTAGATGGCGCAGCCCAAAAATGGTTTTCAGTATTGCCTCTAGAAATAAAATCAAATTGGAAAAGGTTTACACAAGAATTTTCAAAAATGTTTGACTCCGAAAGAAACAAACAACAACAAAGAGTTTTATGTAATGAAATTCGCAGATTACCAAACGAAACCATCAAGCAATTAGCAGTACGAATCGAAACACTAGTTCGAAAAGCATATTCATTAAATACGCACGACTATAAAAACACAAAGATGACAGAAATCTTAATGATGACCTTAACACCACAATTAAGGAAAATAGCAATAAAAAAGAGAGCATCCCATCCTTCTTCAATTCGAGAACCGATTTAGATTTTCGAAAACTAGTAGACAAATTAGAACAAGCAGAAATCACAATGAAACTCGAAGAAACGGAAAATCTGAAATTACAATACGTTAACAGAATTGGAACAGCTTCCACAAATATTAACAATATACAGGAATCAGATACAGACCTCGTTGAAAAAATCACTGAAATACTCAATATTTACGAAAAACACCCAAACTTTAAAGGCAAACCATCCTTCAAAAAATGGTGTAATTATTGCCGACGATACGGACATAGTATTTCTGAATGTAGACAAAAACAGCAAGATAATCAAAACAAACCTCAAAAATACAAAGAACCAAATAAGTCATTTTATCAATATATGAAGAAAGATCAAAATCTACCGAACAAAAATGTATATAGCAACAATAGTTCAGGAAAACCACTCCCGAACAATAAAAATTATACAAGAAATCAATCACCACATAACTCAAGTTATAGAGGACGATCGCCAGAACGAAGAAATACACAAAATTCGTCACAAAATCACTACAATAGACCAAATAGTCGAAATAACTACTCCAGATCTAATTCAAACACAACACAGTTTGTTTCTAGATCTAATTCCCAATCAAGAAATAGATACTATCCAAACAATCAATCACGAAACTCATCATATAATAGAAATAGAAACTACTCTAATAATCGAAATAGAAGTTATTCAAACAATCGAAATCAGTATTATCCAAACAACCGATCAAGAAATAACTCATACAACAGAACAAACAGTAATTATCAAAATAGATCGCGAAATAATTCCCAAAATCGACATTCAAGTTATAATAATCGTTATAGAAATTATTCCCAATCACCACACCGGAATAATAATCACTACAATAATTCTAATAATCGCCACAGAAGTAGTACACCTAAACATCAAAGACATATCAATCAAGTACAATCTAATCCAGAAACAACATCAGACCCTCCAGGTATTGATGACACAGTAACTGATACGTTACAACTCAATCAAATAAACTGTGGATCATCAGACTCAGAAAGCGACACAGAAAACACTCTCTCCATCAATATGATTAAAGTCGAAAATGACTATGAATCTGTTATATATGAACAACCTTTTTCATCACACATATATGAAAATCAATCAGAATTTCTTCACAATTATTATACTAAACCCATACATTCCACACCAACGACGCAAGAAACTAATAGAATTAACACTACAAATCAACCCACTGACAATGATAAAACAAAATTCTTAAACACAAATCAATCTATCAAAATATACAAAAAGAACAACCCAAAGAAAAAATTTGGACAATACCATTTCTCTTAGAAAGTCCAAGAAACAAAGAATTTCCACCACCAGATCTTGAAATTGATTTTTTAATTGATTCAGGAGCAGAATCAAATTTAATAAACATCCCCACATGGAATGAAATAAAAACATTACACCCAAAACTAACACCTCTGAA
Organism: Symsagittifera roscoffensis; assembly: GCF_963678635.1. Lineage (NCBI taxonomy): Eukaryota > Metazoa > Xenacoelomorpha > Acoela > Convolutidae > Symsagittifera > Symsagittifera roscoffensis. Next base: position 46,056,071 of record NC_087069.1, on the reverse strand, counting down.
ACCTCCAGTAAGTTAGCAACAGCACAGGGATCAACATTAATAAACTACGGAAAAATCCAATTATTTCTTCTCCCCACAAGAACAATAGAGCAAAATAAAATTTTAAATAAGCCATTTAAACAAATATTCCATATCACTGATATTAAACATAATATCATTGGAATACCATTTATCTCGAAATATATACCAACAATCAACATCTTGAATAGTAAAATATTAATCAAAGATAAATATACGAAAACAAAAGACATATCCCTAACGTTTTTTCAAAGATTAAATAAACAACCACCATTCTTTTCAAAATTTTACCCAATATATAATCAACAAAGAAAACACTTGAAACCACTATCAGGAAACATCTATAATTTTTCACTCAAACAAGTTCACCAATATGATAAAGAACAAAACAAACAAAAATTTTATATGTCAGACTTTGAATTCAAACCTATTCATAAATTTTTCAAAATCACAATCTCATCAATAAAATATTTGAAAAACTCGAATTCAGATATTATTTCCTTACATGTATACAACAATACACCTTACCAAGTAACATTACCTTTAGGACTTTTAGGCTATTGCGAAACCAACGCTACAATATCACCAATACACGAAAAAGCCTATCGCGTAAATAATATACTCCAATTACTAGATATTTGCCAATCCACAATCCTTAATGAGGAATTATCTATAAATAACATAATAAGTAACGAAAATAGAAATACGGATTATTTCACAAAAACCCCATATTTCAAACCTACATTCAACATAAGTAACTACACAGAGGATCAACAGAAATTTTTAACAATGTTTAATTTCCAACATTCACAAATAACACAAGACGAATTTGAAAACTTAGCCAAACAGCTAATTAAATATTCATCAGTCTATGCAACATCCAAATTCGATGTTGGCAAAATCAGCTCATCACTACATCTCCCGTTAAAACCAGACGCAGTTTTCAAAAAACAGAGAGCAAGTAAAGTACCAATTCACTTACACGATAAAGTGAACAGATTACTCGACATTTTAGAACAATACAACATTATATCACCAGTTAATAAAGAAGAACAACCAAAAGGCAACACATTTATCAACCCCGTTATCATTCTAGCTAAAGGAGGATCATTAAAAATCGTTCTCGATGCTAGATACCTCAACTCACTCATAGATGAATCAAAGTGTAATTGGCCCATTGAACCAATACAAGTTATTTTAACAAAAATAAACGGAAAATACTTTACAACCTCCGACATGAATAGTGCATATAATCAAATGCCATTAGATGAACAATCGAGACGTTTAACACAATTTGTTATTGGAAATCAACAATATGAATTCAACCGCTTATTCTATGGAATATCCATAGGACCAGCAGCATTTTCAGCTTTTATGAGCAAAATCTTTAGACCACTAATACTCAAGAAAAACGCAATCACCTATTTAGACGATGTTTTTATGCAATCACAAACAAAAGAAGAAATGTTCAATGTTTTAGAAAAATATCACCAAATACTTCAGAACGAAAATCTGAAGGCCGCCCCCGATAAATCACACTTCTTTTTGACAAGAGTTAAATTCTTAGGACATAATATAGAAAGAAAAACAATCACTCCATTGAAATCACGCATTGACGCTATTCAAAAACTCCAACCACCAACAAATAAAAAGAAAATCCAAGAATTTCTTGGAATGTTAAACTTTTTAAGCAAATATGTTTATAAAATGCAATTATATCTACGTCCATTCTATAATATCCTTAGACAACAAAATAATTTTGAATGGAATACAGAACATCAAGCACGATTTGAAGAAATAAAGAAACTTTTAGCTGAACAAATTTCCAACACAATTCCAGACCCCGATCAACCATTTTATGCAATGTGCGATGCTTCGAACTTTGGCATCGGTGCAGCATTATTACAATCACACAACGGTACAAATAAAATGAACCTCATATCAGCAAATTCTCGATTATTCACTCAAGCAGAGCTACGACTCTCAACTCTAATGAGAGAATGTACAGCCATAATATATACACTAACAGAATATGAATTTCTGATACTTGGATCAAAACATCCCACAGTTCTATTCACAGACCATAAACCAATCATTTTTCTTTTTACACAAAAGTCTAATCCAAACCACCGAGTTTATAGATTTCAACTAATTTTAATGAAATTCCCAAACTTACATATAGTTTGGACCGCAGGAAAAAATCTTGCATTACCAGACACCTTAAGTCGAAATACGCCACCTGAATTACTTACACGAAAAACAACAGTTGAAATACCCAAAAATATAAAATTCTACCTTGCAGAAAATGAAACATCACCCCGATTGGAATGCAAATATGCAGTAAAAACTGACGTTGAACAAACACAAATAAATAGTTTACAACATTTCCCACTTTATTTAGATTGTCAAAATAATCACTATGAAGTTGATCTACTTGGAACATCAATTTTTAAACCAATCCCATATTCACAATGGATAAAAAATAACACCCAACAAAAAAGAATCAAACAACACCCGCCTAAAAAAGACCATTTTCCACTAATTGAAAAAGAAAATTTAACTGATAAAATAAACTTATCAGGACCACAAACAAACGATTCAAAATACACAATAAATCAAGTTTTTGACCTCCATGACCCACTAGATACAATACCCTTATCTAAATTCGAAATTGAAAACATTTTTCTCCCTCCAACAGAAACAATTACAATTTCAACACTGAAACAATATCAAAATCTTGACCCGATAATTAGACAACTAAAATCATGGCACAAATATAAAACTAAACCTATCAAGGCAGATTCAACCATTCTAGGAAACAAAACACTCCTCCGATACTTTCGCAAATTTAATAACACAACAATTAACGAAAATACAGACCTTTTAGAATATCACTTAAATGAATCTACAGTTCCTTGTCTCCCTTTAAGTATGATTCTCATAGCTTTTAATATTTCACATACACAAAATATTAAAGGACACTCTGGATCAGAAAAAACATATTCAAATTTCATACAAAACGTTTATTTTCCAAATGCACCAATTTGGATAAAAGTACTATGCAATGACTGTATAGTATGTCAACTAAATAAACCTTACCCAAATCAAAAACAAATAGCACAAAAACAAGACTTTAAAGGACAAAGTTTGTACTTTAATCATCGTATCTCATTTGATACTAAAGGACCAATTTCACCCTCATCAGAAGGAAACTCCTACATTATGGTAATTGTTGACGCATTTACACATTATGTAGCACTTAACCCAGTACCACATTGTAACGCTTATTATGCGTACACAACGCTTTATGAACACTGGATAGCAAAATTTGGACTACCAGAAATTTTAGTTACAGACAACGGTACAGAATTCATAAATAATGAAATCATCACACTATGTCATTTATATAATATTAAACACAAACCACGTACATCTCACGCACCTTGGACAAACGGCTTAGTCGAAGGTATGAACCGTTCATTACAAGAATATCTTAGATGTATCATCAACGGAAATGATACAAAATATACCGAATGGTCAGCAGATGTAAAATTATTTCCCTTAGCATATAATTCACAAATCACGACAACTCTAGGAATGTCACCATATGAAATGGTTTTTAACCAAAAGCCACGCAAACCAATAATGTTTACAGCAAACTCTCATAAAAACGCACAAGGTTATTGTCAACCAAATAAAGACTCAATTTGTTATAACCTACCTTTACATACACACGATGAAGATCATTTTCATCACCCACAAATTCTTAAATTAGCCTCCGGTACACACACCGAATGGATTTTAAATAGAGATAAAAAATATAATGAAGTTTATCAAAAAATAACAAAAAAGTTATTACAAAGGCAAAATATTAATGAACAAATAAATTCACGTTTTACACCAGCCTCCGATTTAAAAATCTGAATTTTGTTTTAATACCTAATTTCACTACTCAAAAAGGAATTTCTAAAAAATTACAACCCCTTCGTAAAGGACCATACCAATTAATTTCAAAACCCACTGATGTCACATATAAAATTACCGACTCAGACAAAAAAGAAATTGTTCAGCACCGAAACAACCTATTACCTTATTATCCAAAAGAATACGCACTCCGCGAATTAACTCAATTATATTCTTTTACAGGTTTAAAAGTTATTCAAAATGACCCACATCCGGAAAACACAACAGAGGAACAAAATGATATTCCCATTGGAAATAAAAATACAAAATCAACCACCACCAAAAACAATACAAAACACCTAGACCAAAGAACACCTCAAAAAGAAAGAAAAAATAGAAAAATGACCGAACAAAAAATACCCCAAGAGCAAATCGATAAATCAGAACATAGAACATCAACACGACTTAGAAATCAACCACGTAAAAATTATAAAATATTCATCCCCAATCTAAAATATTCAAGAAAGTGGAATTTCAAAAGCAATTATAGCTCTATAATTCACAATCTTGAAACCTTTGAAACATTTTCACTTTTCATTTTTCCAAATAACATGCTGACAAACACGCAATGATTCTAGTTCAAATTTAGACCAATAGGATTCATCCAATCCGTCACCTTCTCTAACTTAAACTCAGATCACTTAGACGAATCATATAAAACTCCAGGCATATCTCTAACTATAACTTTACAACCTCCAGGTCAAAAATAAGCAAATCACTCCAACTTGACAACTAAAATAAATATCACCATAATCCCATATCCCTCCCTTAACTAATAACCCAAAAATCAACAATATTTCCCCAACTCAGACCACAAATACCCCCCAAACAAATCTGTTAACTTAGCCTAAAGTAACAAAACGAACATTTTAATTAGCCTAAAGTACAAAAATCTCACCATACCCCGGATCATTTGACAAACAAAAATAAAGAAAAAGACGACCTCCCGATCACCATAAAAATTGCCCCCAACAATTTTTCACAAAACTCAACCCACTTGTCAAAAAACTAATAAATAATCCGACCACACTTGAAAATCGCCCCAAACAACAAAAAATATTCGATCAAGAAGTCATTTCTTAAATGCTCTTCTATCAAACAGTCACTAATATTATCACAAACCTCAAACAATTTTTTACGATACTTGAAACTTTTATAATATTTCTTTTTGATATCCTTGAATCTTTTCTAATAATCTTAATCATTTTTTGTAACATTTTTTTAATTTTCTACACTATATTCGAACTATTTCTCCAACTTTCAAAAACCCTTGATTATATCCACAGGTACGATTCATACAACTTGTCTAAATGATACGAACTATTTTCAGTAGAACACATATTTTTTTTATTGTTTGTAATTTTCATAACATTTTTGTCATCCCTCATTTTGACCATATGTAAATGTATAAAGAAAGCAATCCTCACATTTGCCCTAGCAACAATCCTTCTAATTCTTTTTTTGGAAGAATATTATAATAAACACAAACTTTCTCACTAAAATAATAAATCAAAAACCTATCAAAAATTGCTACCCAACAGTCACAAAGTCAGTCTTCACCGACATCATCCCAAGATAACCCAATAACACTCAAAACCCTCAAACATCTACACGAATTTCCTTTCAAGATAACCCATACACTTTTGAAGAACGACACGCCCGTTTATCTGAACCACTAGAACCAGTTCAACGACAAGCATCCCTAAGTGAACCAACATATAACCTATACCCAACACTACCACAAGAACTAAGTAGAATACGAAATCTTAGCCAGAATCAAAACAAAACAGAAATAAATAGACAAATTACACATCCCCGACGAAATAGAAATTTTCAAACTCCCCGAGTTCATTTTGAAATACCTCAATCACCATCACAAAGCACTCCAGAAAATCCCACTGGTATCTTACCAGAAATTCCTACACTTCAGTCACAACGAAGTACTTCAAGCCTACCCTCAGATTACTTAGGTTCAACACCAACCTCTGAACAAATACGTGAGAATCCCTTTAACCCCCCAAACCAAACATCACGACTACTATATTGGACAACACATTCATTCACACAAGGTGAACCAAATTTAATCAATGACCCCATAGACATTTCTACAGATACAACATCTTCATCACTACCAGAAACATTATCACTACCATCAACACCATCAATTAGTCAAGTTTCACCGACACCTTTTAACTTAAGTTTTCCAAATAACCTCGACGCAAGATATCGAGAACAATCATCAACAAATATCCCTTTAAGACTAGATTGGAATACATTTACAGCACCTCCACCATTATTTGGTCAACATCTAGAAAGTAATCGCCTTCATAACTGGGCACTTAATAGATTACAATATCGACAAGACATTCACGACGATATCCGTGAACACAATATCCAAATACTCCAACAAAACAGTTTACACTTAAAGTTTGAAATCACAGTTAAGTTGAACAACATTGCTCAACACCCCTACCCATTAAACCCACCAAACATAACAGCTCAATCACTACCACCACCATTTATAATCACTGAAGTAATATATAAATACGACAGATATACCAAAAAGACAATTGGTTACATTACATTTTATAACCCATACTCAGGATTATCATACACATGTATATTCTAAAAATATTTATTTTTCTCCAACTCCTTTTTCTAGTAACCTCAAATCAAAACATAAACCCTTCTCCCCGTACAGGACCCCAAGATTTATTAGTAACACATTACGATTGTGAAGAAAACGAACAAAAAACACTCCACAAGTATGCAATAAATCAAGTATCACAATGCGAAACAGAACCCCAAGCAATAGAAACTACAAATGTAATAGCAACACTTTATTCAAAAGCCCGAGCAACAACAGTTACAGGATATAAATTCACAGCAACATTTTCCGAAAAGAAAGTACATTGTTCACAAGTCTCGAACGGAAATAAAAACCGACTTGACCATGAATCATTTTACCAGAGTAATATCGAACGACTTTTACATCTCCATCCCGAAGATTGTAAAAATGAGTTACTTAGACTAAATATCACGCGTAATAAAAACTCAGAAAGAAAGTTAGTATACTTTCAAGTTTTTTCAGACACTGTACATCAATCACAACTTGAAAGATACCAAGGACATGTAAAACTAGATGACAAATATCCATATAACGGCGCACACGGACGATTAACCTATGACATACACGATAAACATTGGATACCACACATTGGTATAAATAACCCATCAAACTGCAAAGCAGACACAAAAAATAAAGGATACCAAGAAATAATGTTTTTCGATTGGAAAATACAACTCGAAAAAATACAACTCACACGAGATTTATCAGACAACACAATGATCTATCAAGGAATCAGATTACCTTGTAAAAATGATCAAGGTTATTGCGACCCTACAACACGAACACAAGCAACAATTGTTTGGTTCCCTGAAGACACATGTACAACATTTCAAGTAGCAAAAATACACGCTCGAATGATAAAATTTCACGAAAAATATTTTATACAATCAATACCATATGAAAAAGTAAATCCATTACGAAAAATAAGTTCTGATTTTCGAAACATTCAAAATATAGAAAATAAATTAACACGTTTTCAAGTATATCAAGAAACAGAACTTGCATGTAAATATAAAAACCCGCTTCACAAAACACAATACTCTGAAATACTAGTTGAATACGAAAATGGATTCGACATGACAACTGGAAAGATAAAAGTCGACCCATACGCCACAAGTAAACCCCTAAATGAAGGAACATCATATATACCAGTTAATTTTCAAAGAAATACAGGTCAACCTGGTGGACATCTAAAACCCCAAGACGCTCAAAGCACACGTTTACAAGAACTATCACTAATGAATAGCACATATTTCGGTAATATCCACTATGATATTCACTTAGATAGGAAACTAGATTATACGATTAGTCGAATTTTTCAAGAAATGTCACTCTCCGAATTAGAAACACTACACCAACTATGTTAATTAGAAAGAACACAAATATTACAATCACTTGCACTAGCAGTATTAAAAATACCCTACGCAGGATATTTACTATCAGGAAATAGATCAAATTTTTTAGATTACGAAGGAAACATATTATGGTTTTATACTTGCACTAAAAAAGTATCACCACTATACGTTTTTGAAGATAAACGATGCTATAAAAGAATCCCTATCTTTTATAAGAATAAAGTACAATTCGTTGACACCCTTTCACGAAGAACCTATTTTTGGGATACCGCAGTCCCATGTGGATCAGAAAATAGCCACAATGTAGTACAACTAAACCCTGATGAAGATAAATATTACCTTCTTACCCCATACCCCACATTAATGCAATCACTCAAAAACTTTTCACCAGAAAGCATTCGCGCTATTGCTCGAAACCCAAATATAGATTTACAATCGATAGGAATATATTCAAAATCAGATATTCAACATCACATTAGAACACAACAATTCCAAGAATTATTAACACAAATGGACACTATACAAAGACAATCAATTGACCAAAACTTACGCAAACTTGCAGAAACCGCAGGATTTGCCGACATCTATACACAAGACTATAGCGGATATTTTAAAGACATTAAAGATTATATATATCTAAACGGTGAAAAATACCGTCCCCAAGATATATCACCCATCAACATTTTTAGCTTTGTAACACTTAAAAATGAAATTCTTGATTTTCTAGGATGGCCCTATTACATCTTAGAAAAATTGACTATTTTATACGCAATGTTTAACTTTATTGGATTTCTTTTCTCACTTTTAAAAGAAATCTATAACACATGTGCTATACACACACAAGTAAATAGACAAGCAAGCGTAGCACGCATACTCTTTGCAGGATTTTTTGGAATCTTTTCTACATCTATAAACAAAATCCTTTTAGACGCACAAATAAAAGAATACAACACAAAAATAGCAACACGGCAGAACACATACGACGAAGAACATAACAACGTAGACATAACGCCAACAGCACCACAGTTACCACCCCTACCACATAACCATCCACTATCCCTAGTCCCGCGAAATTTTCGAAATTTAGCAATAACACATAATCAAAATTTTCGACCAACCATATCACACAGTCCCATCCAACATATAATGACACACCATGATAATACTTATGAACAAATTATTGAACAACCCCATACCACCGCTTTTCAATCTCAAAATAATAATTTTTTTAGCCTACGATGAGCCGACAACTTGGATCCCTACACCGATCAAATTCCCACCCAACCAACCTCACCACTCCAATCCCAATAATACCACTTTTTGCTTTTCCGCCACCCGATTTCCCATCTAGTAATGTAACATCAGGCATGAATTCCGATACTAATTCACACATCTCAATTTTATACTCCACCTCACAACTTAATAAACCGAATATTGAAACCCCCGATGAATTCGCCGACTGTGAACCATCTCCATCCAACAATTTTCACACCAATCCTTCAAATTTTTCCCAACCCCCTTTTCAACCTATACTACCAAATAACCCTGACCCAATCAATTCTACACCCTCTTATGCTTCCCAAGTCACCCCAACCTATTCCTCACTTCATTCAGACCAATCCTCTCATTCTCCAGACACCCCCCGAATCTCCCCAGAACTCGATAATTTTATTACCTTACAACAACAACCCTACCACCTTAACACCCCCACCATAAACCAAATCTCATCCACAATAAATTCATCCAACCCCCCTACCCCTACACCCTCTTCAATTTATACTGAATCATTAGCACCATCATCCACATCTACTGAATCTTCACTCAACACTACTAGAGCTTACCGCACTTTTAATAGAAAGTTCCCCAAGCATCCTTTCCCAACAAAACCAGGAACAGCCCGTGAATATATCAATCATCCCAAACACACTAACACAAAAGAATTTTTAGCTATCACCTTACCCTCATTTCCACAATACACCTTAAACACCCCTCATGACACTAACGAAACACGCAGCTTTGTAGACGAATATGTTTTAATGCCCACTCTTTCGTGGACCTCATATTATCATTTTACTAATCCCTTTGCTTACCTTTATCTAGCACTCACATCGATATAGAACGAAATAAGGTTATGCTATATCGACTCACTACACCACTAACAGCTAGACAATTTACTTACGTTGGATACAAAAAATCACTAAAAACACACACTGCACCTAGAGCTAATGAATATACACTAGAATACTACGATCATAACATTATCAGAGCTAACCAAGATCAATTCTTAGACGACGATCGCTTCGCTAATCCACAAATCACCGAGAAATTTTTCATTAAAACATCATATGTATTTACACTAAATATCTTCGATCGCAAGTTTGACCACATCATTTCAGAAGCACTAACAGACACGCAAGCCTACGAAAACTTTAAAGAACGCTTCCAAATATTTTCACTAACCTTTCATTTCCTTGCACCACATGAAAGAGATTTGCACTGCTCACACGATATTATGTTGCGCACTAAACAAACTCACACATATAGCTATTATCGTTTCATCCAAAATCACTTTGACTTACACACCCCCTCCAGACAACCACACCATCGTTTTCAATTCATTAATTCCAAATACACTTCACCATTCTTTCTTAACTTCACGTATTGCATTAAAGATACTAACCTTCATGGTATTCTTCGAAATTATGATCCCATAACCCAAATGTATATCTTTTGACCCATCACCAAGACCTTCAACGCCGAAGAATCCCGACCCTTCCTTATCCCACACGAGTTTGTACAACCTATAGAAATCCCCATTTTAGAATTCATCCACAACACTAAATTCAATCACAAATTATATAATCTAATCCAAAACACACCTTATGAGTTTGCAGTTGGCACTGAAGAACTAACCACAATTAAAGCACTTCAATTGCTTTGGCCACTGCTTCAAACTAAAAATATCATTCGCATCTTAGCTAAACTACTAACAACTTCCGATCTCATTCACGACATCTTCCCCCACGGTTTTTTCCCCGACGACTAACAGGTAAGTATGAATTATACATATTACTAACTAATTAAAATGTTAGAAACTCACCATTCTTCATCCATGTATTCTTTAGAATTCTAGCCTTCATCCGACAATCATCTAGAAAATTCACAAAAGAAAAATAAAAAATCGAAAACTTCTTCAAACAATTTAAAATTCTATTAATCTTTTGCACCAACAAATTAAATAAATTTAATACCAATGCAGTAAATTAATTTATAAAATTTTTCCCCCACAAGCAGTAAATCTAATTATAATGAAAATTTGTAACTTAATTTTTCCCCATAACTAGCAGTAAATTTCAAAATTCTATGTAGTAAATTGATAAAACGAAAATGCAGTACTAACCTTTTGATATTTCCATTCATTCGCACAGAAATTCTATCCACACTCGCACAGCTCGCCCACGAAGAATTGTTTAAAATAATGAATTTCAGTTTCAAGTTTTCACACTCAACAACTCTAACACAAGATAACACGTTTCAAACTTTCCTTTAACCCGGTTGGAAAGGATTCATACACTAAACAACACTAACCAACGCAGCTTACTAAATACCACAAATCATAGAATAACAGCATGACTAAGAAAAGGAAACCAACGGTACCCAAACCGGATTAACCCAGTTTAAAACTGGATAATTTATTCTTTTGAAGACTATTATAAAGTCTAAGAAAGAAATAATAAAACACAAAAAAGTCGAAAGACAAACCCATACTACAAACAATTTGATTTTTGAAAAAAGGACACAACCAACAAGACATAAGAAAAACCACAACAAACCCAACATAAAACGTTGTCACAAAACAGGACCCCTCACAAAAACCGCATGCAATCATACTCCAACTCCTGGCCTAACCCACCAGGAAGGACGTCCTGAGCATGCTCTATAGCCGGCCTAACCCACCGCGCTACATCCACGCTTTGTGACACACACCACTATTTTTAATAAGAGCTACTCAAGGGTGAGTACCTCTTCAAAATAACCGAACTAAAACAAAAAGCTTTTGTGAAAACAACTAACTAAAATCATAATTAAAAAATATTAAACTAATAAAAGTTTTATAAAATGTAAATTACATTATGCAATACAGAGATCAGAACACAACACCAAGGACGAACATCAAAAGACAAAACGACCTCACTACACTCGAGAAAGAATGGCCAACTACAATCGATATGCCGCTCACAATCACAACTCAAAGGATTTAGAGTACGACTTGACTTCGCAGAAAAGGACTTCATTGAACTAGACCAATGACCACCTCGATGTTCAAGTATACGTACAGATCCGAGTAACCAGGCATCCCCTCCACGCACAATCTCCACGCCATTCCCAAACTAGATCAGACACAAAAGAAGTTCTCCACGAGGAACAGAAAAACCTGACATAGCCAACCATTCTGAAATCAGATTTGAGTTTGTTGCGGAGACTCAGTCGTTGTCACAAGAAGACACAACGTCTGATGTCCCTAATTCCAGCTTCCTGGAACTTCTCTAACAAGAGAAAACGGAAGAGAAATATGATGTTCGCCAAATACCAACGTCCATCATCCATCCTTCGAATAGCAGAAGATCTATTCTAAAAAACTCTGTAAAACCCGGATGGGTGGAACCTGATCTAAACTACATTTTATGATTGTATAAATTAGATATTTTACCAATGTAAAGTATTTAATATTAACCAATCATGATCCATCTAACTAACAAACCACTTATTTGTAAGTGCTGAAATTACTTGTAATTTCAGCACCAGAGAGATTTGAATTTAACTTAGAAATTAGTTGAACTCTCCCGAGTACTTCAGCAGCCGCAATAAACCAGTATACCCTAGATCTATTGAGCCTAGCAGAGACTAGTTAAACAACCTGAGACTAGATAGTATAAGAGTAAGATTAGGATCGGTATTAGACTAAGAAGTTGCACGAATCTATCCGGCCGAAAATAAGATAGCGTGACGAGCAGACAGTGTACCCTATCCGAAATTACTCTATGAGTTATACACTTCGGTCATAACTCAGATTGCACAGTTCGGTCTGCACTTGTAGCACTCACATTTCGGATGTGAAGAGTCTACTGCTGTTTGTACTCGTAACTACTGCGACTTTCGTGTCCTTTGTCGACCTAAAAGGTGGGATACTAAACGTTTGCTCGCTCCAATCACTCGTTATCTATAGAAAAAGCTAAGAAAATGCAAAGGAATTTTCAAATTAATAACATTTGTTTCTTGGAGAATAACTCTATTTAACGGACAGTTTGAAGCACTTTGAATCATTCAAAACATCAACAATTTATAGCTTAAAACTCAAAGCAAGCTACCGTAACACTGGTTTTTCTCGTTGAGACAAATTGCTATTTTTTAGAAGTCAGACTAAATCAGGTCTGAACCGAGTTAGAGAGAAAAAAACGATTGAAAACCGTCGAATGAGTGCATAGCCCTTCGAGTGCACATATATAAAAGTTAGGGTCTAGGAGGAACAGAACCCGGTTGACCTTGCTTCGGAAATTAAGCTTGGTTCAGCTCAAATATTTCAATTATCTCACTAGCAAAAGATTTTCAAAATAGTTCAGCCATTTTTCGAGCAGAGATGCAACCTAAGCTAGGCACCTCTCATCTAGTTGATCAAGTTTGACTCACTTGAGAACGAACTACTCAAACTTTCAACAATATCCATTTTTTTAAGAAACCTAAAGTTTTCTCTTTTATAGTTTTACTACACACAGTGACAGGCTACAGGTTTTATCCAATAACCAATATTAGCAGTTTTGAATAAAGGACTTGAGCTTATTTATAGCAGCACATTCTCATCTCAATCAGATTTTTTCAATTGTTTTTGTTACAGTTCATTCTTTTGAATAAATGAGAAGAACCTAAGATGGATCCCTGTGGTACTCCATGAGTTGCAATTTTGTTTATTTTGTTTGGAGAACGTTTGGTTTCAGTGGCAACGTACTGCTGTCAATTAAAAAAAAAACATTTCAATGGGTCAAAAACAGCTTCACGACAGCCATATAGGTCACATTTTTCCAGAACAGGCGTGTGGGAAAATATATAGAAGGCTTTTTAAGATTGCACTGTGTCATCGGGGTCGTAGAAAGCCAATCTTGATGTACTTTTTCTACTAGGGTAATTCAGAATGGCCTTTTTGCATTGTTTGATACTTTGTGAGATTTTGATCCATTTTTTTATACATGATCCGCTCAGATGTCTTACCTGAAACTGGTAGTAGAGAAATTGGCTCCTATTTTCATGAGTATAGCTCCATACTTTCTTGTTCAGATCTTTAACTTTAGCAATTTTAAAACTGCCGGGAATCTTTGTTTACTTAAGCGTTTTTGTAAAATTTTTGTCGAAGCTAGAAGTGAAATTGGACAATTTTTTTACAATTGAAACTGATACAGATCACAAGTCCCTAAAATAATAAACTCGGTCCTTAAGTTTTCAAATATGTTTGAGATTTCAATATCGTTATGCTAGCTAAAAAATAGAGTTAGGTTGCTTTTTGACTGTAAATGATTTTGAGGTTGTTAATAAACTGGCCAGTTTTTCCCTAAATTTTACAAAAAAAATGTTGAATTTATCAACGCTTATGTCATTTTTAACCGTGTCGTTGTGTTATTTTCACGTTTTAGAGAGTTATACAAACAAAGATTTACCTACAGTGATTATCGATTTCCAGTTTGATTAATTGAATAAATTTGATGAAAAAATCTGATTTTTCTGAGCAATTTAGAAACCAATTTGATTTGAGATTCATTATTTCAGGCCTCAGTGGTTCAAGGTTCAACTATTTTAAAAAAATTTTTAAAACGTTGATCTTTTGACGCTGCACTTTTCAATTCCTTATCAACCCATCGCTTTGAGATATTATACTTGAAATTTTTACGGATAAAATTTGATTCAATGTTTTTGCCAATGAGTTTTTGTTCAACAGTATGATAAGCTCAATTCATTTGCTTAATTTACGTTTCAACTTCGAACTTTCAAGTAGTAGATGTTGGAGGTTAAGTGGGGAGGGGGTAAAGAGCAACCGGTCTGCAAGCTATGTATTAAGA
The DNA here is from genome assembly GCF_963678635.1 of Symsagittifera roscoffensis. Taxonomy (NCBI): domain Eukaryota; kingdom Metazoa; phylum Xenacoelomorpha; order Acoela; family Convolutidae; genus Symsagittifera; species Symsagittifera roscoffensis. Next base: position 46,041,000 of record NC_087069.1, on the reverse strand, counting down.
GAGGGAATAGAGTATACACTATAATAAGATGGGAAATAGCCCGGTTGCTCTATTCCCTATCTTAAATCATGGCGGTCTGCAGGGACTCCCCCCCCCCCCCCGTTAACCTCCAACATCTATTACTCTTTTATAGCTCATACAAATATTGTTTTAAGTCGAGTAGTGCTGCGGTCCAGTTTTGAAACAATTGGTTGATTTTTACAACTTTCAGTTATTGTAAAATAAATGGTCGAAGTATGACCAGTTATAGATGTTTTGAAGATGGTAACTAGCTTTTTTATGTTCTTGAAAAAAAAAACAGATTTTAAACCTCTTGCTGGTCCTAGTGTTCCTGGTAGCTCGTTTTCCTTCTACAGATCGTTCTTTTTCTGATCGGTCAGCTCAAAGATTCTTTTTCTCCTTTTTTTATTAAAAAATTAAAAGTCGCCCACCAAAAAGTAAACGATTGGGATTTGATGATTTTATAATTTTATCTAATTTTTTTTACTGTCAGGAGCGTCTGGTTTTTTAAAACATTCTGAGATTGTAAACACGGGAAAACATTGTATTATTTAGTTTTTTGTTGCATTTTTTGTGCTTATTATTTGAATGTTGTCATCACTTGTTCTCTCAATTATTTCAAAATTTATTTTACTTTTAATATATAAATATACGCCTCCACCCCTAATCTTACGAGAACTTTCAAGGAGATGTTGATACTAATCACTTTTGAAAACAATGAGATTTTGATTTGACTAAAGCCGGGTATTGGCGCTACAGTTCAGTATATAACGGTGCTACAGGCAAAAAAGCTAGGTAAGACTAACTTGACATTCCTTAGATTTTTTTTTTTAAATAGCTGGGTAAGGCTAGGTTCAAAGACTTTTTTAAGAAACAATTTATTAGTTTACAAAATTTGGGCTCATTGGTCTTCCTGTCGTACTGCTTATTGTTTATACTGCCCCCACTGCATGTCTTTGTTGTCTTTGTTTTGTTAATCTGAGCTGCAGCAAAAATTTAAAAAATCAAGAAGTCCCTCAGTTGGCCTGAATATTTTCCCTTCCACATCCCTCTATTTATATAGCTGTTCTCCTTTGGAAAAAATTTCTAATGTCGTTTTAAAAAATTCTTTTAGTTATTCATATACATTTAATGTATTTCTCCTGGTTAGTTTTAATCATTTGCACCTCTGCTGCTGCTGTTAACTTAAGCAATTTATGTTTCATCACAACTGGAGAAAGAAACAGGTGATGTTGTCTGAATTCAATCGAACTTGGTGGCTGTGGACTCTCAAAAATCTCTCAGTTATTCCTAAAATGATACGAAAAGAAACAAAAAAATGAAGTCTAGCTACATATACATATAGAGTTTATTTTGTATCAGCGTTAACACAGAGCAAACCAACGTTGACTCGTACGACCAGTTCAAAAAACGTTCTGCAGACTTGAGCTTGTCACATAGTTATCAAATTGTGTTATCACAGTCAACTTGTGATATCAAGAGATCTCAATGTCACAAGCAGGAAAAACACAAGTGAAATATGGAATGTAATCTGAGTTTTGATATAAAAAACATGTTCAAAAACATATACTTTCAAGTCAAAATGATTCAAACGAAAAGCCACAAATTAAACATATTTAAAAAAAGCCACAAACTAAACTGTTTTCTAAAGAAGAAATTAAACAAAAGTGAAATAAAGTCCAAGAAAACCACTGCCAGCGTCCAGTAAAAAACAACTAAATCAATAGGTTAATTTTTATATAAAATTTCAATGAGGGCAAAATAGGACGCCTCCTTAGTGTCAACTCATTGCCCAGTTGTTGATCCTAATACAAATAATGAAATACACAAAAAAATTCAGTTCGGGACACTGTTTTCAGTTCAGATATTCTTGAGTTGCTCATTTTTTATGCTGGTGAGACTCTATTTGAACCTCTGCTGCTGTTCACCTTAACATTTTTCCGGTCCCAATTTTTTCAAACGCCTTCAAGCTTGAATTCATTCTCATAAACTTTTTCATTTTTGTCACCAAATGCAATTGACACGATGCAATTGTTGGCAACAGATTTGCATTAAGACCTCGACTTTAATGAATGTACATATTAGAACAAAAATGAAAAATAAATGGATCACCAGTCAGGATAAGACACGCATTTACACATCCGTACCTGTTTGTTATACCCAAAGAACTTTTGAAAAATCTAAGGGTTTCCATCAATCAGTGTCACAGAATGCATAATGAAATTTCAATATGATCAGATTATTTTTTTGATTTGTTTCCCGGCAAACTATAGCGTCTCAGGTTGATTTTTTTCAAGCTCTTGAATACGTATTTTCTGAGTGCGCGAAATCATTTTAAAACCCTTAGTTTTTTTGTAACTCGCTACTTCCTCACTATCACTTGCATTACTCACAGAACCTCAAGCAGTAGTGTAGTTGACATGCGCGCCCACCAAATCTATTTAATACATCTTATCAATGATGATTAACCCGTCAAATGATTTTTTTAAAGTATAGTTTTTTAAAACGAAATTTGCGATAATCATTATTAAATCTGATTGCGATACGGCCATAATAATTTTAAAAAGTTTTATGGTCTTTCGTTTCTACACAAATGGATATCCAGGTTTCATTACCATTTTTTGTAGCAAAATTTATCAGAACACTTTCAATAATGCAACTTTTGAACTGATTTGGATTTAAATAAAATGCTTTTTGGGGTCAAAAAGAGAATTAACATAAAAAGTAATTATTTTCAAGCTATATTTCAAGTTTTCGTGGTTTTTTTCTGCAGATCTGCTGAATTTGTGCTAGCAATCAAGTTCTGTAAATAATTATGGTTGAGTTGATATAAAAATATGGCTGTTTTTGAACACACGCCTTATTTGAAACCTTATTAACACAATTTTCCAATTTCTAAATACTTAAAATGCTTAAAACATTTTTTTAAATATAAAAGTTTTTTCAAAATGTTCTGATTGCTAAAAGCGTCATTGACCAATTTGAAGCATGAAGCAAAAACTTGTCGACAATTGTAGGTTTGTTCATCATACAAATTCCCTTGTTCAAACAAATTTTAAGTTTGAAAAATTGAAATTACCAAACTGTTGATATTTGCACTGGAACAGACTGCTGCTCATAACAAAGCAAAGCCCTAAAAACTCCTACTAGGCTCAAACAGTTTTCCTTTCAAAACATTTTTCAAAAAAAAACAAAATCAAAATTTCAACTAGTCTCATTTGAAAACAAGTTGAAAACTAAATTGTCTAAGATGATTGACGCATTTCAATTGGAAAATAATTTGGCTGCTAGATATTTCGCCAAAAGGCAATGCAGAAGTAACATCTTTCTTAATTTTATGAAAATTTAATTGGAATGTGAATTTTTTTAAAGGAAAAATATTATTACAATTGGGATAAAATGTTTGAATATAGAAGCCCTCAAAACTATAATTAATCAACAAATCTTCGAAAATTTCAACAATCAATGTTGATTCGAACCATTTATAAAAATTGATCATTTTGGTTAAAAAAAGTTTCGAAAATTCGAGCATCATCTTTCCATTTGACTCTTTCACATGGTTTTTTGAATTACTAAATTAATTGCTCATTCAAAATTGTGTTTAACGGTGGTAAGTCAGGAGAAGTTTTTTCAATCGATATCAGGAACGGAGTTCGCTCTTAAGATTTTGTTAGATTTGCCCCTACCTCAACGATGATTACATAGGGATACCCGGGTTGACCTCCATACACCAAAAATGCTAATCATACAATTCTATACATCAAGTGTGTGGAAAAATGCTTGTCATACAATTTTCATACAAATTTCTAAAAATGGTTGAAAACTGGTATAAACTTATTTCTGTGGCTATTTGATTCTAAAAAAAACAGTCTGGTGATAAAAAACTGAGGTTTTCGTTTTTTGAAAAAAAATGCTTATCATAGAATTCCCATATATGGAAATTGTATGACTGGCATTTTTTTGATGGCGACACAAAATTTTTTTTCAAGTAATTCTGAAAATTGGCCCAAAAAAAATTTTATTTTTTTTTCAACCGCAAATCGAATTTTGTACGCAAACAAACATTTTTCGAAAAAAAATTTTTTGCATGCAAAATTTAATATTTTGTGTGCATAACGTAGTCCTGGATACGATAAAATTGGCTTTTATTTTCTTTTCACTTAATTTTTTTTTTCAAAAACGCTGAAATTGCATATTTCTTTTGTATGGGGTGTTCATGTATGCCTTGATCAATGTCTGATATTTTGAAAATTCAAAAATTTAAAATAATCATCATTAAAAAATTTTGCCAGAAAATAAAATTTGTTACTTTTGTTATATCAATTGTGAAAGACAGCTGTATTTAGGTCGTTTTCTATGCATTGTAAATGCAAGACCGTCCAACCTTTCGTGTTTTCAGTAACCAAGGTCTTAGTCACTTGTGTTCGGTTGCAAACACAACCGAAAATTTTTCAGAAACTAAATTCAGAAAGAAAAAATCAAAATTTTTGGTTTATGGGAAAACACCTATCATACAATTTTCATATATGGAAAAATGCTTATCATAGAGTTTTCATACAATTTTCTGTACGTATGGAATTGTATGAAATTGTATGACAAGAAGTTTCTCATATATGAAAAATGTATGATAAGAAGTTTTGGTCAACCCGGGTACATTTTATAAAACATCTGATTTATTTACTATGTACATTATTTAACAACATCAGTCATAAACATACTCATATAGATCAAACTCACCGACAGTAAGACCATTTGAGGAATCGCCCCATCAAGAAGACCGATACAGAAAATTCAGATGGGAAAAGACAAGGAAATCATCACTTATCGTATATTAACTGCTTGAGCTGAAGCTTATCCGAAACAAAATTGTATATGTGTTTGATTGACAATTTTTCCTTTCTTCGAAGTCACTCAAAAAGGATCGATGTTGCAATGCAAAACAAGAGTATAGAATAAAACAAGAGTATAGATGCATATAAAATAAGCACAGTTGGCCGAGTGGCCTAAGCTAACGCCGATTACATAGGTTAACAGTTGACGTAGGTTCGAGTCCCCCACCTGCCCATGTATTAATATACTAAAACGGGGGTTACATCCTATTTTAACTGTTTTTTGGTTCTAATTCGGTTCAGCCTTGATTAAGACTGACCGCCAAAAAGAGCAATTTGTCTCAAGGACATTACCGACCGGTTCTTGTGGCTAGCTTGAGCCAATTTGTACCAAAAACGGACAGATGATAAAAATGTTATATGATGTTCAGATCAATAAAAATAATGTCGAAAATAATTTTATTGACCGAGTTATTTGCCGAGAAATATCTCTTATTAATTTAACGAATTTGGATCAGTTTTGGAGATTAGCGAGGATAATCGATCTTTCAAATTTTGAGAGTCCAATTCTCACCGATTGTAATAGTTTGATCTAACCGGTTTAGAGCTTTATACTTTAGACTACGAGCGCGTGTTAGTCTGCAGTTAATTGTTTGAAACACAAAGGCAACTTTTAGAGTCACTCAAAGGCAACTCTTAGAGAGTGTGAAATATAATTATCTGAAAATACACTCCAAAAAACTCAAAAACTGCTTCAAATTTTTAGTCTGAGACGTTTTGAAAATGATCAAGTTTTGGACGTTTGTCCAAAGTTTTTGCATTTACATGCATTTTGTTTTGTTCAAATTTGCTTTTGATGCGCACAGGGGCGGATATGGAATTTTCTCGTCGGGGGAGGGGCGGTTTTTCAAATAAAACTTTCGATAATTTTGTCGACTTTTTTTAGCTCGGCCAAATTGATTTTCCGACTGCTCCCAGAACAGTATAATGACCCTATTTAGACAAAGAAAAATGTGAAGCCGGCAATTTTTTTTTGAAAAAACAGGTCAAAAATGTCGTTTTGGAAATTTCGCGTTTTCCAAAACGACATTTTGGAAGACTCGCGTTTTCCAGGTCAAAAAATCGCGTTTTTTTTTGTGCGCGCTCCCCCTTCAAAATAAGTAAGAAAATTTGAAAAGTTTAGCGGACTGGCCGACCGAAAATGGATATAATAATATAGTATCAAAAGAGGACTCTTTGGTCGGTGAGGGGGTCGAATCCCAAGTTTTTTTTCTTGCACCGCTTCCCACATTGGATAAAAAATTCTATATTTTTCTAAGCTAAAATTTCTTATCACTTTGAAAAAATCAAATTCCTCCGTTGAGCTGCCGGAGCGATCGTACATGTTTCTGAGGTCGTATTCCTGGAGTTTGGACGCTTAGGTACCTTGGAAAAAGCCAGAATTATTTTTGAAGTTTTTTGCTATCTTTGATAAATCTTTAAGAATCTTCAAGATCTTGGCAATATTTTCAAGATTACTGGACCTGGGCTGTAATATAAAATGAAGATTTACTTTAAAACTTCTCAAAAAATTAAATGCCCTTTAACGATTTGCAATTGAGCATTAGTTGCAAATAAATGCATTTGGTTGAGTTTAGCTCTACGTTCGATCTGACTTGAGAATTGAAGGAGAAATGTGTTTCAAAAAAGTGAAGCATTAAGCTCATTTGTTCAATTTGTTGAAGCCCAAATGTTGAATGGTTTGTCCTGTTAAAAATCAGTAAGTCATTGATTGAACAATTAGCTAATTATTTACTCAATTAAGAGCTTAAAATTTGAGAAGATTGTTTGTTCGAGCATGCGAGTTCCTATTGCAGATTTTCTCAAGCAGATAATTAGTTTTATCGATATATAATTTTTTGATGGGTTGGTGAGTCACTCTCTTAAAATATGTAAATTTTTGTTTGGATACCTTACAAAAGTGAAAAAAAAAGAACTAAATTTTGAAATTACTGATGTTAGTTTTATACAGCTCCATGCACCGATCAACAACTCAGATAAAACTGTGGAAGAATGACAAAAAATGACTATGCAATTTTAATAAGTGTCCTCCTATTTATATAATTCAGGCTCTTTTCCAGTTCACACCTTTCAGATTCAGTTTTGAAAAGTTTATTTAACGTTGTCATTATGCAACGAAATGGTGATCGAACTGACAACTGTGAACAGTTTTGTTTTTCATACTTTACGTCGTAACATGACGCATTTAGTAATATCTTTATGCAAAACAAACATAAAAATTGATAAGCAAAATAAACAAACTAGCCTTATAAACAAATTTGCCTAATTTCCGTGATAAACTTACTAAATAATTGAGATAATGAATCATAATCAATCTATCTGCGATAAGGATCTTATTCTTCACCCAAAATTAACATTTTCGAACGAGACGAATCACATGAATTATTGGGGAAAATACAAGGGCTATCAGGAGATCCAAAATTGCTCGAGGTAAGGACACAGTTAGTCGGAATAGTAGCCAAGCAAAGAAAAGAGATCAAAAACCTGAAGGCTGATCAATCGGAATCTGAGAAAAATTTTGAAAAAATAAGAACGAAATTTACGATGTATCTGAAAGAGCCGTAGATCTTGAGAAGTACTCTCGTAAGTTATGTCTGACTTTCTTCAACATTGATATCGCAGCAGACACAATTGGTGATATCCTGCAAATAATGAGTAACATCAATAAAGATTAAAATTCCCAGACTTAAAATAGCGGCTTGTCATCCTTTGAAACCTGGCACAACTGTACCAGTGATTATGAAATGCATATATCATGCATATCGTGACGTTGTTTGAAAGCGCAGATCATGGCGCAGAAAAAATTCTTGAACTATAAAGGACAGCCAGTGTTTTTTGAAAGAAGCTTATAAACTCGCGACAGAGCACTTGGATCAGAAGCGATAGCCAATCGTATCCCATATTATACTTACAAACAAAATGCGTATGCCAATAACCTTAACAATCTGCATACTAACCCCGCTGAATTGCTGAGCTGAAAAATTTCTATCATTTAAATTGGGCCTCATGGTGTTATACAAGCACCAAAATTGTCCAATTTCAATGACAGAGCAAAAACGAATTTTTCTATGGGACGATCCCTAAGAAAGCGAAAGATAAATATTTCTCCCTTTGAGGAGAAGGAAGAAACTCAAACGATAGCAAGTGAAATAGTATATGCATTTTTTCTCATTTTAATTCAGCACTGAAACCAGTTACTCCAGTTGTTAAGAACCATGATTTGTCAACACCAGGCGCAACGTCAGAAGGTGATTTTCGCGTCGAACAGTCAACTGGTACCTAATCATAGTTCTGTGTCATCCAATTTATCTGATGCTAATAATGATTTTTCAGTTCTGAATTTAAACACAATCCCAATAAAACACCAATTTGAAAAAATGGAAGCACTTATAACAACTCTTGAGTCACAACCAAATACAATTTGATTAAGCGAAACTTGGCTTAGGGATAATGATAATTCTAAAGGATATCTTATGAATAGATTTTTGATTGTTTGGTAAAAAACGCACTAATGTAAAGGAAGGAGGGGTTATGATCCAAATTTAAAAAAGCTGATGATACTCAGGCAACTGGAAACTCCATTTGAAGAATCGATATTTGTGTACGTTGAGAGAAAACTTTTCGATTGAAAATAGTTTATAACCCAACAAGATCAAACAAGAAATTACACTCCGTTAATAAGCTTGAAGATTTCTTTGAGATGGATATTTCAACATCGGAAAAAGTCCTCATATGCGAAAGTTTTCACATCAATACGCTACAGGAGAATCAGCTTTCAACTAAATACATCAACAGTATTGTTTCTAAAGGGTTTGAACTTTATGGTTTTGAACCGACTCGCTCTTCACCATTTTCATCTATATGTACTAATCACTTTAAAAATAAGACTTAATCGAAAACTAAAGCAATTGTCAAGCAGTATGAAAATATTGCTGATCTTTATCCGAATCTACTCATCTCGCCAATGAGCAATTTTTTTCAGATTCTATGTATTCTTTTAGAGATACTACTTTTCTAAAAAACAAATCACGGTTAACTCATTTGCTCAAAGATTTGAAACTATCATTCAAAGCGATCGAAAATGGAGTTCTTCCGAGGGAAGATCCTGAGCAAGCCTTTGACACTTTTCAGTCTACCCTTCAAAAATTGATAAACCGATACGCTCCAATCAAGAAAAAAACCTAGAAAGAAACCACATCCACCATGGTTCAACAACGCGTTGAAAAATCTCAGAGTAAAAAGGAAGAAAATGCACAGAAGCTGGAAATAAACATTGAAGTTAGAAGTTTGTTGGGTTTTTTGCTACTAATTTGAGAACAAAAATCGAGCAAGCGGTCAAAGTGAAATAACAAAAAATTTTATTGGAATAAGTTTATGAATTGTATTGGTGGCTCAAGTCTAACATATAATTTACCTAATGAGCTAGGTGGCAATTCATCATCTCAATCTTAAGGGCTTTTTCTTGAATCATGCCACTCAGTAATTGATAATCCAATTGAAAAAGATGTTGCAAAGTGATTTAATGATTTTCCTGATCTACACTGCTGAAATCTAAAAACAGAAGTTTCAACTGTATCTGCACCTTCAATACCTAAATTAAATTGGTCAATGCTTCTGTACAGAACAACGCCATTAGATATAAACAATTTTATCTGTCAATTAGACAACAAATCAAGACCAGGGATGACTACATTAGCAATAAAATTGTGAGAGCACCCAAAAACGTTACTGCCCCATTGAAAATGGCATATTTACTTCTGCTTTGCGTGAAGCAAAAGTATTTCCAGTTCATAAAGACAAATCCATTTAGATGAAAGTTATTATATGTCAATCTCTTTACTTATTGTATAGAGCAAGGTATACGACAGAACAATGTATAATCGCGTCTATGCATTCATGGAAAAAATTTGCGTTGTTCTATAGCAAACATTTTAGGTTCAGATCGAAACAAAATATAATAGAAGCAATTGTTGAGCTAACTGAAAAAATATTTCTTGGAAACTCGTTTAAGAAAGGCTTATTGTTTTTCTTTGATTTAAGAAAAGCTTTTGATACTCTCGATCATGAAACACTACGAAACTTGATGCAAGTGACATTAGAGGCACTTGCATTAAATTGTTTAACTCCTACCTCAAATATAGTCAGCAGCGATTTGAAGTAATTGGTGTTTCTTTAGATTGGAAAAACATGCGGCATCCCACAAGGATCGATTTTGGGTCCGTTGCAGTTCCTTATAAAAATACATTATATACATTGATTTGCCCGTGACAATTAAAACAGCACCAACATAACTCTCTAGGCCGCCAGACTATAAATTTTTAAAACAATCTTCTTCATCTTGACTTTTGTTTGCATGGAAAGAGTTATATAGAAATAAAAATAAGATAATGCAAATGAACATAAAACTGGCTTCCAATTCAAAATTCACTCTTATATTCTCAAAGGTAATTATAAAAATTTGTTTAAAAATATCTAGGCTTATATATTGATTCTAAATTATCATTTCTAAGTCTTGCTGATTCAGTGAAAATGAGAGTCGGAAAACAATGCGGGATTATATCGAAACTAAGGCATTATGAGCGAAGAAACCAATTGCTTGAATACTATAGAGTTCATGTGGTTCCCATCATTCAATATGGGATCCTCATATACGGTTGTTGCAGCTACAGTTCGATAAGTGTTTACTTCAAATGCAAAAAAAAAATTCTTAAACTCGTCTATTTCGAAAGCGTAGCCATAGTTCTCGTGACATTGTTCAAGAAAATAAATTTTTATCGATGTTTGAAATTCATGTTTTTGAGGTACTCAAATTTGTTCTTCGTGCTGTCACAAAATCTCTCTCACCCAAAAACTTTAAACGATCTATTCTCCTTTGAAAAGAAGACAAGGGCAGTCGACTGTCGAAAACAACACTATTACCAGAACCCATTAGTAAGAAGAAAAATTGATCGATTTTCAGTTCGCTATCGCGCTATCAAGCTTTTCAACCTTCTGTCAGCGCAAAAATTGATCCCCGAGAATTTTGAATAAGCTTCGAAAACAGAATTAGTAATAATTTATTATACAGTTAAAACTGTATTTTCAGGCAAAATGGAGAGTGAATCAATTTTAATAAAAAGTGAATCGATTACAATTGATTACAATCAATTACAATTAATTACAACTGAAATACAAGTAGAAAAAACTTTTTGAACCCGTGGTTGCAATGCTAACTGGGGTGTATTTTAGGATTGATGTTCTAACGCTAAAACTTGATGTTCTAACGCCACATTTCAAATTATGATTTCAAAAAATTTACTGAACCCGTGGTTGTTTGCTAACGGGGTGTATTTTAGAATTGAATCTTTAATGCCAAAATTTGATCCCACAAGAACTCTAAGTTTAGGAGATATTGACGATTTTAGGTTTTTTTAAAAAATCAAAAATCTAGAAAAAAATCTATTAGTTTATTTTTCTAAAAAATGATTGAATCTAAATTAGAATGTTTTTTTTTCTTATCGGCGGTTGCCTGCTTAGAGAGATATAATTTACGATTTCGGTTACAATGACAAGAGTTGTTCGTTCAAATGCTCGTAGCTTAGGAGAAATTGATGAATTTACAATTTTTTTAATAAACTCTGAAAACATTTAGGAAATCTTTTCCTGGTACTGAAATAAACATGCTTAGAAAAAGTAGGCGTTTATGTGCAATATGGCTTCGTTGTCTATCTTCTCCGAGTTACATTTTAATAATAACTTATAACGATAAATTGCTAAAATTATGTAATTGAACGGAGAAGTTTCTTCTTCTTCCTTTAGGTTGGGGGAAAGTGGATTTTAGCCATATTTCCAAGTTTTGAAAAACAAGATGCATTCAAAAAGACGCTACTGTTGTCTTACTAGAGTTTAAAACTTTTGAAGACAATTTTCGAAATTTTTGACTCCAAAATTGAAACTTTTCGAAAATACGTCCTTGAATTTTTTGTTAATCATTTTTCTGGAGTTGAACTATCATTTTAAAACGGATCCAGACGACGCCGCCTTGAAGTGGTGGACACGAAATCCTGGTTTTCCAGGTTTCAAATGGCATCAAGCCCCTCCCATGGAGCATCTGTTTTCGGTTACGGAGCATCTGAAGCCAGCCAGCCTGCTCCGCCTGCTCAAACTCACCCTACTCGTTAGATCCGGCATTAACCTTAACCCCGGTCCCTGAAACTGTTCACCCTGTTGCCTGAACATTAATAGAAACCAAGCCAGTGACTGGTGCCACATATGTGGCTGGAAACCTTTTAAATGCAGCGGCCTCAAATTTTCAAAAAAGAACATCACCGAGATTTTAACTGTCCTCTTTGCACTTCTACCGTCATCTTATATCCCTCCGGAACTAAAACCCCATCCACCACTTCTTACTCAGTAACAGTTTCCAAAAACCAATCCTTGCCCAAAGCCCCTTCTGCAACCAATTCCCAAACCAAACAATCAAAAGGCACCCTTAGAGTCCTCCAGTTTAATTGTAATGGAATCTCTGGAAAAGCTCCTGAGATTGCAGCTTTACTAGCCCAGAATGAAGTACACATGGATCTATTCTGGGAAACCAAGCTCAAGAAACAAAGATGTAACCCGTCAATAAGTCCCTTATACACTCTAATTCAAAAAAGTGGTTTCACCGCTTCCCAATTGAATTCTCAACTCCTCAATCAGACAGCGAATGTCAAAAGAAACGAATGGCGTAGATTACTCCAGATCTGAGATTATCGCACTGACGCCAGAAAGTTCTGGAAAGTGGTACGCTCCCTAAACGGATCCGGGCCTGCAGTAAGAAGGCACCCTATTCAATTTGAATCAAAAACAATCTCACCAGACACAGACATAGCCAATAATTTTAATAAACAGTTTACAAATGCCAGGATTCATGCGTCAGATAAGCTACTCTGGAAAATAGCCAAGCTCAGCCTGTTAGATAAGCCCACTTTCGCCAAGCTACAAACTAAACAAGTCATTGTAGACAGCAAACCCTCGGGAGCTCTTCGTCCGGATAGTTTTTGCAAAATTCACTTAAAACACCTGGGAAGCCTAGCTCTTGAATATTTGACCCTTTTTTTAAGATGTCGCTGTCTAAAAATTTTATCCCTCAAATGTGAAAAAACTCGAAGGTAATCTCCCTACCCAAACCCGAAAAGGACCATAAATTATCCACTTATTTTAGGCCCATCTCCTTACTCTGTCCCGCCGTTAAAGAAGTTTGAGAAAGGCTCATTCACTCTTTTTTAACAAAGTATCTCCCTACCAAAACACATCAACATGGTTTTTGTCCTTTCCACTCTACCACTACTGCGCTTTCCACACTAGACTTTTTTCATCACACACGGTTTTAATCAAAATCGCCCATCCTCCCGCATTGTTCTCGCAACCTTTGACCTCTCGAAGGCTTTTGTTACTCATGGAACGAACTAATTCATGGCACACCGCTCCCGAGAGGTGTTGTTCGTTGACTGAAAAACTATAATTGAATGGCCGACAAGCCACCAAACATTTTAACAACCAAGAATCCCCCCACAAAATAAGTCACTGTGAAGATCCCAGGGCTCTGTTCTTTTGCCCACTCTTTTTAGTTTTCACGTCCATGACGCTCCCACATCCCCCAATTATGTTGGTCTCACATCTAACTCTGGCTATTTCCATCCCTTTTGCCGAAGCCCTGATGTAGAGGCAGCATCTCGATCGTTGAACAATTACCTTCATCATATTTAAAATGATTTCACTACTTTACTCCCAGGAAGTTATCTTTGCCGTCCTCTAAACGATCAGTTACCTTTTTTTATCGTACAAAAAAGATTTTAACAAAACACCCAGCGTACGTTTAAACAACCAGCCTCTCCCTCTTAACAAAAACCCAAAAATTTTAAGGGTTTTTTTCCCAACCTTATGCTTTGCTGCACACTGTAAAAGATCCGATGACAAGGCTCGCCGCAGAACAGGTGTCCTAAAAGCGTTGGCAGGATCCTCTTGGGGACAGTTTACAGAAACCTCCCTTTTAACCTACAAAGCCTTTCACGCCCCATTTTGGATGATGCCTCCCCTGCTTGGTCACATGCCGCCAGCAAAACATCCCTTAATAACCAGCAGGTTACCTAAAATCAAGCCCTCAGAGTTATTACCGGTTCAACACTCATGAGTTCCACTGCCCACCTGCACAGTGAAGTCGAGATCCTCAATGTTCCAAATCACCACACTCATTTAACCTCTCAATTTTTTTTGTCCCGTCATACCGCTCACAACACCCAAATAATTTTTACCACTCACACCTCACACCTCCACGTCAAGTTCGACATTAAATTATAAGCACTTTTAAAGAAGACACTGACTCGGTTTTAATCAATCTTAACCTTCACTTAATCTTAATAACCCAGACATTTCCACTTTAGCTTTTGACCACCCCAAGTCTCTTTGAAATCACAACCACACAAATCTAGTAACCAAGTTCCTCACAAAAATCCCTTCCTCTAAAATAATTTGTATACTGTCCCCTCAGGTCGACCCCACAGAAAAATCTCTCCCCAGAACTACCCGCTGTAAATTCTCCTAACTTCGGTCTGGTGACAGCCGGCTTTTAAACACACACCTCTCCTGACTAGTCAACCAAGTTTCCCCACTATGCCTCGACTGTCACCTAGCACCCCACACTAGTTGCCACAATTTTAACTGCCCCAAAAATCCCTCCCACTCACTCCCGCAGACCTGTGGCTTAGGTCAGTGGAAATTGCGAAGTTCCTTAGACTGGAGACGGACGAGCCCAACCCGACCAACTCGAGCCAATGAATGAATGAACATTTTAAACCCAATTTTAAATTATTGTTTCACGTTAACATTAGAAATAAGTACATAGTAGCCAGCAAAGTGCAACAAACTCTTGTAAACTTTTGTTCACTTGTTCACACTGACACGCTTCATTGCAGTTAAGAAAATTTAAAAAAAATCAACTTTTTGAAACTCATGAGTGACAGTTTTGTTGGTTTTTTGATTTTTGTTTCTATTGTAGTCACGACATTGTAGCAAAAAGTTAAACTGTTATAAAACTGAGTTAACAAACATCAGGTTTTCGAATGTGGGCATGAAATTGTGGAAATTAATATCAACGAAAAAAGCAATTGAAACACTTTAAATAAGGCATTTTTGGAAGGGTGAACAAGAGAGTTTAGATAGTCAAAAACAACAACTTTTGTAGTCAATTTGCAATTCTGTTTACTTTAATGGGTAGACTTTACAATGCAAACTAGAGAAAAAGAATGTAAAGTAGGAGTATTTGGGCTCTTCTCCACTTTTTACCAACATTTCAATATTATTTTTGAAATCAATTTAATGTTGTCGTAATGTAATGAAAACCGCGTGGATACAAAATTATTAATGTCCCTAAGTGCATGCAATAGTAAAAACAAAACTGATGAAAATGGATCTGTGGGCTGGGGGGAAAGTTAAAAATTGTCAAAAGTTGACCGGTCATTGTTGATCAGGTGGCCTATGGTAAAAACAAAAGGTACAGTCATGACACTAGCCGTAAAAATAGTGGCCCACTTTTTGCCTGTCTATATCTTTGTTTTATTCACATTCAGGCTGGTTTTTGAGCGTTTGCGATATTTACACGTTTTTTAGGTTTCATTGTCAAACTTAATTGTTTGAACACTTCAATTTTTTGTTTTTTTTGACACCCTTTGTTTATGCATTAGGTTCATTTGAACGCAATTGAGATCGTGCGAAATTAGTTTTGGACTTAAAAAAAGTGCGGTAACAAATACTGAAAAACCGCAATTTTCATATTTTTCTAAAATGGCGCGAAAATCTCAATATATTTTATTCATTGTGCAATTTAATTTTTTATTTATTTTTTCTCAAATAAATATTTTTCATCTGAACAATTTTTTTTTGGAGAAATGAAATTAAGTCAAACTTTGTTTTCTGTTTTCTTTGTCTTCTGCCAAATCGAATCGGTTCTGTCCTTGACAATTGACGACGTTGAAGAAATATGTGAGCCGTGTCCATCTGGTTTCTACAAAATTCCAGGACTGGACAATAAATGCTACGGAATGATTGATGAAAGCATGCCGTATCTTACGAATGCAGTGGCTAATTGCTCTGAGAAGTTAATATTTTTCAATCATAAAATTTGAATCTTTACTTTTCGTCAGAGAACTTTTGCCTTGCTTTTTTGACCTAGTAAAATGCTTTAATCAAGTGCGGAGAAGCCTTTATTCATTAATAAAACACTTTATTCAAGGTCGCGCGGGTTTTACGCCGCTACCGAAAAATCTGGGCAGGGTTTTTTAGTCCCTGAAATAATTAATCTCGGTCGGGATTGTCTTGATGTAAAAGCATTATTTATATGTTTATTTTTCTTCCAGTTATTGTTTGTTTTGTCCTATTGACTCTATGTTATGTTCTGTTTCAGAAGTGCAGAAGTGTTCACGCCGGCTACTACTGACGAAACCGATTTGGTTGAACAGTTTTTTGCGCCTAAAATCGGGAAAAACATGTATTGGCTAGGCTATGCTATGTTGGAACTGGTTGTTAAAGAGACGGATATTGAGGTCGGTGATTCTACATGGTTCTGGGGTTCGATCTACTCGGGAGCTGAAATGCCCGAAGTATGGAAAAATCTCATATATGCTTTCAACCATAACAAAGGAAGTCCCCAAGAAACTTGTTTGTCAAAAGGTATCTTCAAAGACAAGCACATCAGCGATGTCAGCTGCAATGGAATTGGAACACACAAAAAAGTGACGATATGTACGCTGGGACTGGGGCAAAAATAAACAACAAACTTTCATTAAAAATGTACTTATAACTGAACTAACCATACTGAGCTAAAACTAGGAAAACTTTTACTATTTACTGACAGAAATGAAAATGGTGATTAATTTTAACGTATTTGGACATTGATATGTAGAACATTATACATCACTTTTTAATGTTTACTTAAATTGAAGAAACTAAGTTCCTAAGATAAATCGAACGAGTTAAATCCTTTTTTACTTTCTATAAAAGAAAACAAGACTGCCCGTATCAGGGCGAAGCCCTGAATGTTCCGACTGCCTTTTAAGGTTTATGGAGCTGTAATAACATTAAAAAATTTAATGAAATAAAACAAAATGAAATTTTTTTTCTAAAATTTGAACTATTTTAAATGAAAATCATCCCCCCCCCCCCCCACACGCTATATAAGGTACAAAAGGATACATTTCGCTCCTTGTAAACAATCAATTCAGGCAAATAAGCTTCTTTCAACCAATTTGGAACGATTTCTAAGACGGATTAACTCTCCGGTTACGCGTTTATAGCGCGAAATATAATGCTCGTTAATTGTCCCAAATTGGCCAAAATGGCAATCTTTAAACCCCACGTAACTTTACGAAAACCAATCACAGGTAAAATATCTTTTCAAAGTTGAGCTCAGGACAACAATACCTACCGAATGATATAAAATGATATAAAAATTCCGTCAAGAGTGGCTTGTTCAAAAGTCGAAATTTGCACAAATATTCCGTTACTTTCGTATCGAAAAACAGAACAAAAAGGTTTTCATTAAACCCTGTTTCTTAGCAAAGATCAGGTTACCCGGGTTGACGTTCATAAAATAAAATAGCTTATTATACAATTTGATATATGGCGACTATGGAAAAAATGCTTATCATACAATTGTTTACAAAAATTAAAATCTGTATTGAACGTTTTTAGAGATGTTTTTAGAGACTTATGTTCTATTTCCTTCTTTTGAATCTTTCTGCTCAATAAAAACATTATTACAATTTTGGTCAAAAAGATGTTATCATACAGTTCCTTAATATGGAAAAATGGCTTTTTTCCTTTTCCCCCACCTCACACGAGCTGCAAGATATTAATGTAACGAGTGGTTTTACGAGGCTGAGTATGAAGACCAAATATGTTTGTCGTGGCCTTATTAGTCTGCATGTAGGTTTTCATAACAATCCGACAATGTGGTCAACAAATTTACATGTAAAAATTTGCAGGTGGGGGGGAAGGAAAAAGATCCGGAAAAATGCCTATCCTAATATTTCATAGCATTGATAAAATGCTTAACATGCTATTTTCATAGTATTTGTTTTGGTCTATGAAATAGTATGAAATAATATGATACGTTTTTTTTTCATAAAATGAAATAGTATGATAAGCTATTTTTGTCAACCCAGGTAACCTTAAGGCTCAAAATAATTTGAAAACACTTTTTTCCAAAGCAGTTTTTTTGAGTTACTCTTGATATAGTTATATGAAAAAAAAAATCCGGCTCTTTACACTCCCCCACATTTTCAAATTTTTCCATTTCCTGTGTCGCTTTCCGTTTATTTTAGCTAAATGTTCAGGGGCGGATGAAGGATTTTCTTGAGGGGGGATTTTCGAAAACAAATTGAAATTTTGGTCGATCTCTTTTTAGGTCAACCAAATAGATTTTTGAGCGATCTCAGAACAGTATATTTTCTTAATATTTATACTGAAGCAGCCAAGTTTTGAAGAAAAAAAAACAGGTCAAAACTGCTGTTTTTGGGCACTTTTTGCATATTTTTGCGGTCCCTCTTCGTAATTAGTATATATTAGCACCCAAAGCGCCCTAAGAAAATTTCTTAGATTTGGTCAGCCAAAAATGGACGTCATAAAAAAATGAATTACCCTTTGGTTGGCACAGGTTCGAATGCCTGAGGGAGAGGGCGTCCCCTCCAGCCCCCAAACGCCCCCTCCCCGCCCGAAGCCCCCCTAATGCCGCCACTGAAACACGTGAATTTACGACGAAAAGTGAAGTACGAAAAACAAATGATTCATAATAGGCGAAAGAAAAGGCGAAAAAGGCGAAAGAAATTTTTTAATCACAAAAAACGATCAATATTTAATTTTTCAGCTTTTTACGTAAACTTATATAGTACAAATTTAATAATTGTACTTATGTAAGAAGTTTTTACAAATGTTTTTTGCACTTTAAAATGTGTTTTATTTGTATTGGTTAAGTAATTTTGGCAAGTAACATATGCATAAAGACAGCAGATTGCAGCTCTTTTCCAGTTTTCCCCTTTCAAATTCAATTTTTTAAAAGCTTAATTAACGTTGTCATATTGAAATAAAATTTGGGATGGTGAACAAACTGACAACTATGAACAGATTTGTTTTTCATAATTTACATCGTAACATCACGCATTTAGCCGTAATATAAGGTACAAAAACATGAAAACTGATATTTTAAGAAAGGTGGGGGAATGGAAAAGAGCCCAGATTGCATGTTAACTGATTATAAATAGTGAAAAAATTGACAACGAAAAAAACATGTGTAGGAACTTTCCTATCTTACCACTTTCTTGCAAGAAAAGTGAACATCTTAAGTTGCTTGCCCTCTCTGTGCATTGCTTTTTGGCTGTCTTGTCCCGTCTACCCAAAACAATGCCATGAATTTGCAATGCTAAAATAATTTATATGATTATATGTCCAATTACAGAAGGCTCTGAAAGGCCAGGATATATTCTAATAATCAAATCAAAAGGAAAGAGACCGCGATTTGTCATCACAATTTTCTACTTGCAATTAACTTCTAACTAACTCCACTTACACTAAACTGTTCTCTCTTTAAAGAGCATCTGATGAGAACTAACTATCTACTAGTCTCTTACTCCGAGAACCAATCACCTGATTATCTAGCAATAATTGTTCTCTCTAACTAACTGAGAACCAACTATACTCTCTTTCAGTATCAATTGCTCTCTTCTCTGACTGAGAACCAATTACTCTTAATAGTAGCTAACAACTACTCTGACTCTTACATGCTCTCCGGTAACCTCCAGTTCTTTACCTTTCTTTACATTCAGTTTTAGTTAAGTCACGCCATTCCCGATCAGTCTTGAATTCCGCTTATATCACCCGTCCGCTTATGTTTTAAGGCTATATCCCTCTCCCTTTCAATTCTGCCAGTGCCAACTTAGGTTTCTTTTATCAATCTTTTCACGCTTTTTAGAAACCCGGTATGCGGTAGGTGTCACAGTTTGACCCAGCAAACAATGTCAAATGATTCTACTCAACTAATTCCTGACATCCGTGACTTCAGCCTTCGAATTCAATTCAACCTCCAAACCATGCTATGTTTACTGAGTGACCCTCCCAAGGTCTTTGTTTTAATTATCCCGTTAACTTTCCGACCTCCCAAGGGTAGGGGGAGGCCCTTTTCATGGGTAGCTACCTCATTCCAAGCATCTAAAAATTCTATCTGTATTCTGTTCCAACCCCGACCTTCTAGATATCAGGGTTAGGTAATTCGTCTATTAGGGGTCAAACAAACCAGAAAGTCACCTCCGGGAAGCCAAAAAAGTTACTCGTCCGTTCATACCTTTTAGGAGACTTAGTTCTTATGCTACGTTCCTATTACTATCAGATTGCTCTGTGACTACTTTTTTTAAGTCTAGTTGAAAGGCTATTAATAGATCATTTGCCAAGCTAAATTGAACCCAATAATTATCAGATCCACTTTGAATTAACTCTACTAACACAAGGTTGCAATGTAAAAGCTAAATCTCTATCATCTTTCGAGTCAAGGTCATTTCCAGTATCCGGCGGTTGATTCCAAATGGGAGAACTTCGATTTAAGAGATTAGAATGAGAGTTTTTAAAGAAGCGACTACTCTAAATTGATTTAAGTCGGAGACAATGATTTCGAGTGAAAATATCTGGATTACTCCTTTTAATTAGCATACTGGTCTTTGATTGGTTAACTCCGAGCATAATTCGACGCCCTCTATCGATGAGAAATTTGGTTCACATATTTGTATAACGCGATGCAATTGGTCGGATTTCTGAGTGTTTAATACGAAAACATAGGGTAACGAGATAGGTAATTGACAATAGTTAACGTATCCCCAGGAACAAGAATAACCTCGAAATTGACGGGTATTATCCCTATCTGCCTATCTAGAAAGATTACTATTAAAATTTTCATTTAACGCAGAGATGATGGTTTTATGATCAGTTAATACCTGACAATGATTTCCTATCAAAAATGTTCGAAAAAGTTTGCAAGCCCAAACAACCGCTAACAATTCCAACTCCTTAGTACAAAACTTCGCCTCCGCATTATTAAGGAAACCCGAGGCAAAAGCGGTTGGTGCCCAAACTCCTGGTTCGATCTCCTGCTCGAGGCAAGCCCCTAACCCATTATGACTAGCGTCACATTTTATCCTTGACTTCTTAGAGGAATGTTAGTGAAAGAGGCTTGGAATTTTGGCCACCAGATTGATGATGTTTTTGAAGGCGCCTACTTGCTCTTCTCCCCAAGCAAACGATTGTTTGTTACAAGCCTTTAGTGATTGTCAAAAGTGTACTGTATGAGTATGCAAATCAAGGATAAACCTTTGCAGGTGGTTTAATGATCCCATAAACGACCGTAGCTGTTTTAAGGTTTTGGGAGGTTTGAGTGACTGAATCTCATCAATCTTCGAGAATCTGGGAGAGTAACCGTCCTCATTAATTTCATACTCTAACCAAGTTAATTGGTTAACTAGAAATTCTCACTTACTGAGTCTTAGAGACCAGCCTTTTGCATCAAGCCTCTGCATCACCGTCTCTAAAAGTGCATTATGATCCTGATTAACCCCTTTCGTGACTACCAAAATTTCGTTTAGATTACAAATGACACCGTCTAATCATTGTGATGTACAATCCATTGCCTTCTGGAGTTCGGTCGGCATATCGGTTAAGCCATAAAAGCCAGTTTTGATTCTGTACGTCCCAGTAGCATTCCCGCACAAGATTTGAATTTGCAATGACTACTTGTAAGAGATGACAACGGCAGCTGACTGACAGCGTACTTCAAGTCCATGGTTGTGAACCATACCTTACCAGGTTCATCTTTGGTGATAATGTGCGCCACTGAGTCAATGAGTCCAGGTATCTTAGGCATCTGGTACTTGTTTTTCAGGATGTGCGCCTTCATCGGTTTTGCGTTACCAACGAGTTTGATTGAACCATCCTTCTTAGCTGATAGCACAATGGGCGCAATAAAGTAATCTGTTGTACACTTTTTCAATATGACCCTGTGCCACTAGTGTTTTGATTTCTTTCGCAACTCTATCCTAGATATGTTCGCAATTTTACCAGAAAGTCACCTCCGGTAAGCCAAAAAAGTTACCCGTCCGTTCATACCTTTTAGCAGACTTGGTTCTCATGATACGTTCCTATTACTATCAGATTGCTCTGTGACTATTTTTTTAAGTCTAGTTGAAAGGCTATTAAGAGATCATTTGCCAAGCTAAATTGAACCCAACAATTATCAGATCCACTTTGAATTGAATTAACTCTACTAACACAAGATTGCAATGTAAAAGCTAAATTTCTAATATCATTCGAGTCAAGGTCATTTCCAGTATCCTGCGGTTGATTCCAAATGAGAGAATTTCGATTTAAGAGATTAGAATGAGAGTTTTTGTTCATTTTAGAGAGCATAAAGAAGCGACTATTTTGTATTGATTTAAGTCGGAGACAATGATTTCGAGTGAAAATACCTGGATTACTCCTTCTAATTAGCATACGGGTGTTTGATTGGTTAACTCCGAATATAATTCGACGCCCTCTATTGATGAGAAATTTGATTCACAAATTTGTATAACGCGATGCAATTGGTCGGAATTCTGAGTGTTTCTTACGACGCCCCCTTACCGGAGAACGCTGAGACGAGAGTAGATGACAATACTTGGGTTTCGAAATCGACGCCCTCTTGCGAAGGAAAACAACAACCAGACCTTAACTGGGATATACTAGAGGAATTGATTAAAGCTACGGCCTTCTTGAAAACCTCGATCGACTTGATAACAAAAAGCTCATCACCAGCCCTGAGAAGGTTGAGGAGCCGAAAACATAGGGTAACGAGATAGGTAATTGACAATAGTTAACGTATCCCCAGGAACAAGAATAACCTCGAAATTGACGGGTATTATCCCTATCTGCCTATCTAGAAAGATTACTATTAAAATTTTCATTTAACGCAGAGATGATGGCTTTATGATCAGTTAATACCTGAAAACGATTTCCTATCAAATATGTTCGAAAAAGTTTGCAAGCCCAAACAACCGCTAACAATTTCAACTCGTTAGTACGAAACTTCGCCTGCGCATTTTTAAGGAAACCCGAGGCAAAAGCGGTTGGTGCCCAAACTCCTGGTTCGATCTCCTGCTCGAGGCAAGCCCCTAACCCATTATGACTAGCGTCACATTTTATCCTTGACTTCTTAGAGGAATGTTAGTGAAAGAGGCTTAGAATTTTGGCCACCAGATTGATGATGTTTTTGAAGGCGCCTACTTGCTCTTCTCCCCAAGCAAACGATTGTTTGTTACAAGCCTTTAGTGATTGTCAAAAGTGTACTGTATGAGTATGCAAATCAAGGATAAACCTTTGCAGGTGGTTTAATGATCCCATAAACGACCGTAGCTGTTTTAAGGTTTTGGGAGGTTTGAGTGACTGAATCTCATCAATCTTCGAGAATCTGGGAGAGTAACCGTCCTCATTAATTTCATACTCTAACCAAGTTAATTGGTTAACCAAAAATTCTCACTTACTGAGTCTGAGAGCCCAACCTTTTGCATCAGGCCTCTGCATCGCCGTCTCTAAAAGTGCATTATGATCCTGAATAACCCCTTTCGTTACTACCAAAATATCGTTTAGATTACAAATGATACCGTCTAATCATTGTAATGTACAATCCATTGCCTTCTGGAATTCGGTCGGCATATCGGTTAAGCCATAAAAGCCAGTTTTGATTCTGTACGTCCCATTAGCATTCCCGCACAAGATTTGAATTTGCAATGACTACTTGTAAGAGATGACAACGGCAGCTGACTGAAAGCGTACTTCAAGTCCATGGTTGTGAACCATACCTTACCAGATTCATCTTTGGGGATAATGTGCGCCACTGAGTCAATGAGTGCAGGTATCTTAGGCATCTGGTACTTGTTTTTCAGGATGTGCGCCTTCATCGGTTTTGCGTTACCAACGAGTTTGATTGAACCATCCTTCTTAGCTGATAGCACAATGGGCGCAGTAAAGTAATCTGTTGTACATTTTTTCAATATGACCCTGTTCCACTAGTGTTTTGATTTCTTTCGCATCTCTATCCTAGATATGTTCGCAATTTTACTATCTTTAAATTGACGAGGGACGAGAACAAATTTGAAGTTAGTGTAAGCTGTGTGATGTTTGGATCTGCCTAGACGGTTGAAGACATGAGCGTATAGTTGAGCAAAATACGAGCTCCAGTTTTCCGATATTTGATCTTGTGACGTATCTTCAAGCAGATTAAAAGGTTCGGCCCTTATCTGGGTTATTACCACACCTAGCTTCTCATGCAAGTCCAGACCCATCGGAGGAAATAGGAATCCTCTTACCGAACCGAGAAGGCAAATGGGGCGTTTATTGTAACCAACATACATAGTATGTTTAGGATGTCTCGTGATGTCTCGAAATTCGATAGAAGGGTTGCGTTGTAACATAAGGTCAAAATTCCACTGATTGAGGAACGAAACTGGGCGTCCTGTATTAAAATCCGTTTGATTTAAGGATCTCAATACTGTTAATATGTACTGCGCTTTCTAGCTGTAAGACACCATACTGCAGTTTGCTATCGTAATCGACATTTATGAAGTTACAGTCTATGGCATGACCCGACGCTTCCTTCTCTGCTTCAACCAAGTTCACCCTTCGTTTAGACGAGTTGGAACACTTAGCAAAGTGACTGCGTTTCTTGCAGAGTATACACATTAGTTCCCGAGCTGGACAAGATTTTCTATGATCTAGACTGAAGTAACATGGTTTATTAGAATGGTTACTTTGGGTATTTTGACGATTTTTATTATTTTGACAATAAGTCCGCTTTCCTCGAGACGACTGGATTTAGAAATTTGGTTCTTGTTTAACTTAAATGGTATTTGAATATTGGTTATGAGGAAGTAACTTCTGAAATTGGGCTGATGTGCTAGCCTCTATTTCACATTGCAACGCAAGTTTGAGAGTGTTATCTAAATCTGTTTTAGCTTTGATAAGTTGGTGCTCGACATATACATCTCGAATTCATCCAATGAAGAGATATTTAAGTGGTTCCCTCTCTCGAGCATTGGGCCAATTACACAGAGCAATTTGAGCACTGAGTCAAGCGTAAAATGAAGAAAAAGTATCATTTTCGAGCATGAATTTTGTATTGTAGAATTTTATTTGCTTAACAGTTTAATCCCGTTCCACTTTAAACAGCGTTTCACAACTAGTATGAAAATCCCGGAATGAAGTAGCGCTAATGTCAGTGAGTAAAATTGAGTCTGCAAAACGCCTCTTGCCTTCATTTCTCAACGAAAAGAACAAACGGGACTTTAAGCGAGCCTCCGCCTCGTGATAAAACCAGTTCTGGCTGATTCTGAGGCCTTTTCTTCTGAGTTCTACATTCAACTCGTTTACTCTACGAACCGCTGCCTGGTCTCAAAAAACTCGAGCATTAGCCTCCGCTGCGTCTCCTCCAGTGACGACTGCTTCTGGTTTTGGCGGAGGGTCATCGATGATCTTCGAGGGCTCTGCAGGAAGAGGTCGTGGGGGTTGATGTTGTCCTTTAAACCGACTGCTAAGAAAAATTAGCCTATCCATGGGTCCCATAGGAACGGCGGATTAACAGATGGCTTTGCCCAAAAAGGAGGGATACCTAAAAAGTCAGTCCTGTCTTCGTTCACAGGAAATGCTGGCTGCGCTCTGACATTTGCCGAGAAGTAACGACTCAATTTTTGGTTGTTAAGTAAATGTATACCGGTTATTGGTTGATTAGTTGATTACAAGAGTTTAAGTTAAGATACACGGTATCAATTTATTATTTTATTCGGTATAAGCTTTTAACCGAGAAATGGAGAAGAGAGATACATCTGCCAACGATGTATAAAAACAAAATAGTGACCATGCTTAGCGTGAAATTCAACATGGGCCGCTCAATGACCTTCAATAACATTATGAACAGATAACTGCAGGGTAGCTGCAGAAAGAACATGTGAAGAGCGAGGCAACGAAGGTCGCCTCGTGACAAGTTTAACAAATAGTGCTTGAAACTAATAAGTACCGAAATAGGTGGGCTCAAAAAAATGAATCAAATGAAAAAAACAGCCAATTTTCCAATTGGTGTCAAAAAACATTGACAAAAAAAACAAAGAATACTGACGAACATGTTTTTTTCTGAAAGACACATTTAGTTTTCATAATTTGCAGACAGTGCTGATTTAAATTATCAGGAGACAAAACTGGATTTTTTTCTCAAAAATGGCCAAGATTAGACAAAACAATGGAGAGAACAAACGTTGCTTAGATTTTCATCAAAATTAATATGGTATAACTTTTTTTTCAAATTTCGCAACCAACGTATTTTTGGACAAAATCTGATGAAGACAGCAAAACTGGAAAATATTGCAATCGAAAACTTTTTTGAAATTTAACCGATAGAGTCTATATTCGCATTTAAGAAACGTTTACAATCTGAAAGCTCAATGACTTGGTTCCCTGATATCGTTTCTATCTGATTTTGAATGATTTGTAACTTAGTTGCCCTTTTATGCAATCTGTGATATAAGAAGAAAGTTTACTAGACTATCCCGCATTTAAATAAAACTTGAATCAATCATCTAACGCGAATCAAGTACACATTAGGAGCTGAAATGGTTTTTTATACTCGGTTTAAGTCGATCTATTCGAAAAAAAAGATCATTTTCAGTGCGTCGATTTGATGGATTCTGATTGATACTCAATTCCACCTGAATCTAATCCAATTCGATGTGAATTCAGCTTAAGGTTATCAGTGGATTACGCTTATAGCCTTATAAATCTTTCAAAAAATATGTTATTTTAGTTTTGCTCCAAAAATTGTACAGAAATTAAACTCACAAAAAATCTCTGTAAGCGTTTTTAGTGATCTATAGTCACACGAGCAGAGTTGTTTACCGCAAACTATTAACTTTAAAAGGCTTCTTTTAAAATTCTGCCCTCTGAAAACTACCGGGTGAAAAAGAAAGAAATTTTCACTTTTGGTAGTGATTTTTGTAGTTTCTTTTCATATAAACATCACTGCCAAAAAAACTCAACTGAAGGAAATTTTCTATTATTTTTTCCATGTTACTTGAGCGTGAACCAATTCAGACAAACCTGTATACAACATGTAGATTGGTATAAAAAGGTTATATGAAGGGTAATTCACGTCGATTTGAAAGTTCGTCAAAAGTAAAGATTTTATATGGATGGATTAGTTTGACCATTTTTGTATGATCATTTTTTGCTTTTTAAAAAGTCAAAATAAATTGATTAGGGTTATTTTTATTAAATCAATAGAAAAAGTTGAAATTAAAGTTTAAAAAACGGTCCGTTTGGCCCAAAAAATTGCGTAAAATGTATGATGAGCGTATGTATATCTGGATGTATGTATGTACAGTAGCGGATTTAGGGAGGGGGAGGTGCTGGGGGAGGGCGGACGCCCCCTTCCCCCTCCCCTCAGGTGTTCGACCCCCTGCCGACCCAAGGGGTCCCCTCTTTGTAATATTTTGAAGTATCCATTTTTGACTGACTGACTTAAAAATTTTTCTAAAGGCGCTTTCGGCGATAATCTATACTAATTTTCAGGGTGGAGCGCGCGCCGAAAAAACGCAATTTTTTGGCCGAGTTTATCCAAAAAGTGCCTTAAACGCTTTTTTTTCAAAAATTTGGCTGTGGCGCAGAAAATTTGGTTCTAATTAGGGTCTTTACTGTGGTTTGAGAAAGCATGACATGTAACAAAAATAAAATCGGAAAATCCAATTAAACTTATTTCAAATGAATTATATTTGATTTTAAAAATATAGTTTTATAAAATTTAAGTTAAAACTTGGTAAAACACTTAATTTCAACCGATTTCTGATCCAATTTTTTTTCTAAAAGTAGAATGGGGATCAATTTCAAAGAAAAAAATTTTCACCCTTCAAAACCTATTATAGTTGAGGTTTTTCATGTTACTTTGAAGCAAGTGAGACCATTCGATCTTGTCTGTTGATGATTTTGTAAAATTGACGCTATTTTTAGAAGACAACTAGAACATTTGCCAGAAAACAAAATAAAAAAGCTTGAGAAGTTTTGTAATCTATTTCAAGTTCAACAAAACTGTCCAGAATTGTGGCCCCTGGGCGTTTGTTGTCCCAAACCCTCTTTTTCTCAAAAAAAAACGAAATCAGCTTTTTTTGAGATCAAAAAGATCAAATCATCAATATTAGCTACTTTAACAAGCATAATTACTATAAATTGTGACTAGCAGAAATTATGAAATAAATTTTTCAAAAACTTTAATTTGTTTGAACGTGGAAAAAAAGATACGACAAATCCTCAACTGCTGATAATTGATTTGAGTTTTCAAATTTGAGAAAAAAAAATCGAAAAACAAATTAATTGTTTTAAATTAATATTAAAAACATCACAAACAGTTGCAGCTAATCAGAAAAATTTACTGTAACAGGAAGGATCATATGAACAATTTTGCCACCAGATTGAGTTGAAAACAGTTCACTTGGTTTTTGGCAATATTTGTTTCGCTTTCCTTTAATTCGAAAACAAACATTTCGCAATCAATCGAGAAATTTTTTCACATAGGCCTAAATTTACAACAAATGTAAGAGGTCTCAAAAAGAAAACTGGAGTTTCAATAAAAGTTAAATTCATTCCATATCATCAGTTGCTTGTCTCGATGGTTATTTTTTTATAAATCTCTATAAAAGTTAAAGTATCAAAAACATTGTTAGTCCTAGTTTACTTTGTAATATGTTAACTTAGGTTTACTTCAGAGAGAAGAGATGTCCACGTTTTCAATGCTACTAGTTATAAAAAGATACTACCACAAAAATGCTTTTAGCTATTTTGAAGAGACTTTTTTTGCAGAAAACCTGGAATCGTTTCTCCCTCATGAATTATTGAGTTAAATCATTTAAACGCTGAAATTTGAAAGACTGATAGCTAAAATGGGAATATTTTTCCGTTGAAAATTACAAATTAAAAGTTTCAGTTTTGTTGCGCTTTAAGTTGAGTGGTATTAAAAACAAACCGAAAAGTTCAGCTTCAAAATACGACATTTGGCTAAATAAACATTCGACTCGATTCTGTGTTTTTTTTCGGGTTTTACTAATTTATTAAAACAATCTACAGCCAAGAAAACAATTTTATCAACACTTCAGCTTTCTCTGCCATTTAAACCATGCTTTCGTCTTTCTCATCAGAATATGCACTTTTCAATTTAAAAAAAAACATGGAAACTGAGTCGTCGTTTTAACGATTGTTCTCATTAGAGATTGTTAACTAGAAGGTTATAAAGTCTCATAATTTCATTTAGTGAAAAAAATGAAGTTGATCAGGACTTGCAGTACTTTGGTAGCTTACATTGAAAGTATAGAGAAGAGAGTAATGGTCTCGGATGGACATATTAATCACTCAGTTAGAGTTAAAAAGCAGCTTCAATTTCCGCTTCATCGGTGATTCCTAAAGCTTTCAGATGGGTTTTCATAGCCTCTTTTATGTCTTGAATCCCAGAAATTTCAAACTCTTGTCGTTTTTTGTTGTCCATTTCCCAATCTGTGCAGAAGATATTTTCCTCCCGAATTCTGAAATCATTTCCAGACTTCGAGTAATAATCGTTCATTTTTTCGATGTATCGATTTTTCATTTCGGCAATAGATTTTTCTTCGTTTCGCAGATTTTCTGCGAACGACCCCCACTTGTTTATACAGATAATGACTCTGCAATCTTCAGATCCCGCCACCGTTTTGTAGTATTTGGATATTTTGTCAGCTTCGTCTTTGGTAACATCTCCTGAAAAAATAAACATATAATGTTTATTGTTGAAGATAATTCTTGGCAAGAAGGTAGTGGGAGCAAACAACTGCCTGATGTGGTTTTTGGGCAATTCTGTTCCACTTCAAGCAATTCAACCTTTCTCAAGGAGTCTGCAAATCAGAAGTTAAGTAGAACTGTTTTACAAGGATGTTACAAGGATGTTTTGATGATCGGAATTGATGTTTTGAAATTTAATTTAAAAAATTTAGCACTTATTGACAAGCGAGCATAGGCATACATACATACATACATACATACATACATACATACATACATACATACATACATACATACATACATACATACATACATACATACATACATACATACATACATACATACATACATACATACCTACATACATACATACATACATACATACATACATACATACATACATACATACATACATACATACATACATACATACATACATACATACATACATACATACATACATACATACATACATACATACATACATACATACATACATACATACATACATACATACATACATACATACATACATACATACATACATACATACATACATACATACATACATACATACATACATACATACATACATACATACATACATACATACATACATACATACATACATACATACATACATACATACATACATACATACATACATACATACATACATACATACATACATACATACATACATACATACATACATACATACATACATACATACATACATACATACATACATACATACATACATACATACATACATACATACATACATACATACATACATACATACATACATACATACATACATACATACATACATACATACATACATACATACATACATACATACATACATACATACATACATACATACATACATACATACATACATACATACATACATACATACATACATACATACATACATACATACATACATACATACATACATACATACATACATACATACATACATACATACATACATACATACATATATACATACATACATACATACATACATACATACATACATACATACATACATACATACATACATACATACATACATACATACATACATACATACATACATACATACATACATACATACATACATACATACATACATACATACATACATACATACATACATACATGCATACATACATACATACATACATACATACATACATACATACATACATACATACATACATACATACATACATACATACATACATACATACATACATACATACATACATACATACATACATACATACATACATACATACATACATACATACATACATACATACATACATACATACATACATACATACATACATACATACATACATAGATACATTCATAAATATATACATATCTATAGACTAAGTTTTCTACGTTGAATGGTTGAGTTGAAATTTTGATAGGTTGACTACGAGATCCAGACTTTATCCTAATTTCCTTTATTCATGTTTAGTTAAAATCACTTAAAAAAGTTTCTGTTAAAGTTAAGGTTTAGTTATTGTACATTAACTTTTTTCAGTTAGGGTAAATTTTAACGTAATATCTTTTAAATTTAAAATTGAGGTAATGTTAATGTAAATTTTACCTTTTTTCCACCTTAGCTCATTTAGAGTAATTTTACCTTATCATTTTTTGAGTGGACTTCAATCAAACCGAGAGGAAATTGTTTTCAGCTTCTTATACGGTAAATTGTAGAGTCAACATTTTCCTGGGAGTATTTCAAAAGAAACTGACCTGAAGTTTCTATGTTAATTACAACCAGATTATTCATCGCTCCAAAAATACTAAACAATTTGGAGTGACTATCCAAACTGTTATTTCCTGGGTAGTCAACCACTTGAACTGTGTCTGTACGTTTTTGAATTGTTATCTTTTCTGTATGAACTGAATTTCCAGTCGGAAGATGAAGCCGCCACATTTTGTTTATGAATGTTGTTTTTCCCGAGTTTTGGGGACCAACAATTCCGATGAAACATTGAGTGGCGATTGTTCCGCGAAGTTTGTGAATCTTTGTAATCATGGATACTCGTTCCAAGATGAGCTTACGTATTGGTTCACTCTCTGCTGATATCTTAACAACTTGTTCGTGTTCCTGTTTAGAGAGGAGAGAAATAATTTTTTCATAATTGTACACATTTGGTTCTTTCATCAAATTTTCAATTTCGAGCTTTTTATAACCGACTTTGTGCCCAGTTATCAGGCATGAAACGGTTGTTGCTAAAACTGAAACAATATCCATGTAACTTCTGTCCGCGTACTTCCTATTGTTTTGAAGAGTTGCAGCTGAGATGGGCCCTGCAGGTACAAGTGCAGTTTCCGCTGATGAGATGGACTGCCGAGATGGGGAAGGGGGTTGAGGATGTGGTCTGTCCTTACCAAATGACGGAATCAATGCCCGTATCAAAAGGAAACCCAAAGAAACTCCGAGTAAAATAATTGCTTGGATCAGCTGAACATAGCATAAAACAAATTTGCGATTTTTGAAATAAACTATCATTTTTTTGTCAATCGAACATTTTTACCATCTTAACTGACTAAAAAGGATTGGGATTTAGCATTACCTTATGTTTTTGCTTAAACTATTTTTGAGAAGACCAGGGAACTAAATCATTGTAGCCTTGTCAGAAAATTTTTACACACATGAAAGTTAAAAAACTGTTATCCTGTTCTGCAAGTGGTTAGTTATGTATAAAACCATTTGAAATCTTTCGCAAATTCGCAGAATCTTTCGCAAATTCGCAGTGAATTACTGACCGTTCTGAGGAATGGCGAAACTATCAAATCGAAGGGATCGAATGAAGTCAGAGTTATTGGTGCGCTTACCACACTTTGAATCTTTTCGCAGTAACCTTCAACTTTTTTGTAACGGTTTTCATCACAAAATAGTTGATCAAAGTTTTCCTTTAACACTTGGAAAAACTCATCGCATTCTTCGACACTAAGACACAATTCAGCCAGTTCGCGGACTTTCTCCATAACAGGATCACTTAATGAACTGTCTTCACCAACTTGAGCTAATGCCACAACTCTTTGAATTGATTGCCTTAAAACATGCGAGACCGATGCATTTTTCGCCATTTCCAAACACGACACTTTTTCGATATTCTGAACGTGGTCTGGATCAATGAGGTATTCGCACCGACCAAACTGTGTTGCAACTTTGATTGTAACACCCATATTAGACAAATTGGGCTGTAATGACGTGATTTTTTGCTCGATGTGAATTCGGCTATTCGGAGGATTTGAAGGAAATTTTTTAAGTACGGCATCACCCGTTCCAAAAGGAAAACCGAGAGAAAATTGGCAATCTTTTAAAGATATTGAACACAAGTTTTCTCCTTCAATAATAACTTTAACACTATTATAATGTGGAAAAAAAAGAATTTCTGCGTTTTTTATCTCTGTTAAACGTTCAATGCTTCGTGTCAGTGCATCAGAGCCGCTGTTACGCCTTTGAAAACTGAATGCTGCCAAATTTACAATTTTTGCAATTTCGAGTTCTTTGCTATAACATGAAAGTGTGTGTTTCGAAATGCATTCCACTCCCACTCTATCCCAAATGTCAAGACAATCTTCGATTTTGCTTTGAAGACTATGATTAAAATACAACACGTTTAGTTTATCGATATATACATAGTTTCCAAGGGGAACGAACATTCTTTTCACTTTCTCCGATTCGCTAGTATCTATTAGCTGAAGGAATGTTTTTGCCAATCTAGCTGCTTTTCCATAATTTTCTGACAGCAAATCAAAATCAGCAGCGACATCCATTGAATTCAATGCAAATTTCAAGCAAGGCTTCAATGTTGATACTAATTCCGCAAACATCGGCTCCGCAACAATTCTTTGAAATAGACCCTGTTGTTGTTGAAGTTTCTGCAGTGCTTTGAGAAGATTTCCGAAACTCAATAGGCTGGGAATTGGGTCATTTTTAACCACAAAATGATACATTTCAAGGTTGGTGTTAATACTGGTAAAGTATTCTCTGAAGTCTGTATCGGCGAACAAGGGCGCACCAAAAGTTATGTTTGAGACATCTGAAGTCATCGTATTTCCAAGTCTATCCCTGATAATTACAAGTTCTGTGTAAATTATAGAAGATACTGCGCCGCCTAAAGAATGTCCACAAAACACGAGCGTCTTTTTTTGGATGAAGTTGCTCAAAACGAACTCTCGGAGAGGAAATAATTCAGCTTTTTCAAGAAATCCTGAATGAAATGACCCTGATGATGGGCTTCGTTGAGCTTCTTGAAGCCAAAAACTGAAATCAGCCAGAAGATCTTCGAAATCTTTGGTTCCTCTGAACGCAATGTACACGGTGCTATCATTTTCAGTTTCAGCTATTAGGAACCGGCACTTACCAAATTTGTTTTCAACTAATGAATTGAATTTATGTTCTGACAAGTTCATTTCGAGAAACTCTTGAGCGTTTTCCTTGTAAGCGGCGTCGCTTAAAACTAATGCATGCTGTATTTTGTTTTTGTTTAGGCTGAGCCAGTTTCGCATTTTATCCTGTTGATTTGCATTGATATCAGCTTGAGCGGCTTCAATTTGAATGTCATAACTAGAACCAGGTCTCAAATCAGTACACGCATCCTCGATACATACAGTTTTGCGCGTGTTTATTTCTTCCAAGTGGTCTACATCGCAATTAAAGAAACGCTTCAATTTTTCTTTGGTGGCATTTTTTATGTCTACTTCTTTACTGACGCCGTTGAAGTTGATGGTTACTTGTTGGTCTCCCAGATCCATATTAGAAGTTGAAGACAATATAGATCATCTGCAAAATTAAAAGATAAAAATGTTACAACGTTATAAAACCCAGTTTTATTTGCTTAGAATAAAATTGTACAAAACTTTTTATCGGTAAAAATCAGGAACCAAATAGTGTTGACTCTAAATTTTATTGAGTAAAAATTGACTTTAAAGAGGAGAATGTGAAGCTGACATGATCAGAAAGGGTTATATACCAAATAGAAGTAAATTTTTTGGTCAGTTTTGTACTGACTCCATTGAAGTAGACAGTTATTTTTTGTTCTTTTGCGATTGAGGATGACGATCAGTTGAAATCAGTAATAAAAAATGTTATAATTTTAAAATACACAACTTTTAAATGTACAGCAGCAGTATGGTAAAAAATAAAAATGAATTCAAATAACTAATTGAAGTGATTTTAACTTTTATTGATTATAATCCTCGAATTAGTTTCGGTTCTTATCCTTTTGGCAACAATAGTTTCGAAGTTAGATATTAAAAAGCAAAAATGGCTAGTTTTGTTATGCAAATTGAATCAAGGTGGTCATGAAAGACGGACTTAGTACTGCTAAACACGCAAAACTGAAATTATAAAAGCATGTGCAGAAAACTGAGGAAAAAGGTTTTTCACTGACCATCACTACTAAAAAACATATAAATTTGTTTTACTGCAAAAATTGAACGCCTGGTAACTTCAGTATATAACAGCGTAGCTGAGTTTTTGTATGTATTTTTTCATTCAGCGAAGCAAAAGTGCGAGCTTCAAAAGTTGTAATAGTTGCTTGATTAGACTGGAGTTTAATCAACTATACAAAAATTCGAAGCTCGCACATTCGCTTCAGTAAATTAATACAAAGGAGCTACCCGCATTTACAATGCATGTAATATAGAAAAAAAAGCAACCGACATTTAAAAGCACAGAAAACAAGACAAAAGAAAAACAAAATTAACAATCAATTATATGAAAAGCAAAAACAACAACTCGTCAGAAGTTTCTAAAACGATTTAAAATTATATTTAACAATTCAGCACATTGTCAATGAACTTCGGAAATTTTGATAGTAGATGATGCACTATCCGGGTTGACTCTCTGTCAAAAATGTGGTTGTCATTCAATTCCTTACAAAAAAAGCTTGTCATACAATTC
>NC_087069.1:45980325-46005091 GCF_963678635.1 Symsagittifera roscoffensis | reverse complement strand
GAAATCTTGACAAAATGAATGAGCCTAAACAAAGATAAAATGCTATTTGCATTAGTTTTAAGGTAACGACAACAAAAACGCTGAACATTTTATCAAAGTGAATTGTCCGACCAAAAATTCAAGTAATTAGCTGAAAACAAATTTGGTAATTGTCGATTTGTAATGGCTGAATCTGAAAAAGACGACACTTATACATCGCGTTCAGAGCGACACCAGTTCCCAGCCTATTGAGTTTTAGAAGCTTTCTCAAAGCACCGAAAAAACTTTTTCAACTATATGGTTGTTTTTTTTTGCGGAATAATAATCGACATTGAAACCTCTCTGAGAAATTGCATTGAACTTATCGGATGTCGCTGCTAAACTTGTTTCATTGCTGGAAAGTTATGAAAAAGCAGCTAGATTGGCAAGAACCATACTTAAGCCAGTTGATACTTGCGAACCGAGACTTTGATAAAACTCTTTGTTCCTTCTGAAATTTTCATGAATAATGACAATCCCATTTTTCTATATTTTTAATCAGATAGAATTGCAGACTTTTCTCACATGGGATCGTTTGTCAAAGATGACGGTAAATCAGTGCAGCGCACCATTGAACGCACAACCGAGTTCGAATCCACAATGTCACGTGTGGAGCTCTGCATGTTAATTCGCTTGCAAAAAGTTAGATTTGCCATTGAGGGTAGAAACTTGTTACACTTATTCTGCAGGACTCTCAATTTCTTTTCAGTTTGGCTTTTGACGTAACACAAGTCGGAGTTAAAAAATGTTCTTGTAATCAAGATGACGATCGAGTAGCAATTGATCAAATGCAAGCGCAAATCGAACCCAATTTCTCGCCTCTGTGTTGTAAAATTGAGGTTGAGACACAGTTTGGTAGCTGTGAGTACATTATCGACCAAGATAGAATTCGAAACCTTGAAAGTATGTTTTCTCTAGAAATATCGAAATATGAGTCGGTTTCACTTGCCATTAGAAAATCAGTCAAACGAGGAATCGCCCTAGCTAAGCAAGCCCAAAATAAACCTCTTATTCAAAAAGTATTCGAACTGGCTAGCCTTTGCTTAAAAGCTGCAGAAAAAGATGAAGTAACAAAGATTCTACCGCAGGTTGTTGAGCACATTCTTTGCGAGAAAACAATATGCAAGGTTGTGGAAACTTCTGCGGAGAATTTAAACATGCAGTTAGCGCTCAACTCAGATCTACATGAACAAAACGAACGTTTTAACTATTTAAGGGGTGACTCTTGAGATGATAAAGGCCAAATGTGAAACTTGGTTATTTGTCTTGCCTTTGAACCCAATTAAATTTCGAATGGGTTCAGAAAAATCGGGAAGCCCAAAACTATATTCATACAATCCTTGCACAGTTTCACAAGTATAGAACATCGCAACTAAAGCTTATGATTAATTTTTTGAATTGTAAAGAATTGCAAGATTAGCAGTTTAGTTTCAGCTTTGGAAGAAATGATGGAATATTTGTGTTCGGAGTGGTTTTTTTCCTCTCGACAATCTCAGACTTTTAAACAAGAAACAAGAAATTAAATTATCATAAAAAAAATTGTTTTATCCTTAGCTCAAATTTAAAAGCTATTTCACTTGTGATCATTTGCGGTGAAACTGGGAAGGGGTTATGAAGTTTGCCTAATTTTTCAACTTGCTTTACTTAATTCAATCCGCGAGACCTTGAACCGAGACGAATACTTTTACTTCGTTATGACAACAGGGAAGTAGACCACTAAGAACGAAAAAAAGTTTAAAAAGCGCTGATATCAATTTTTCCTGATGATGCTGTTTTTGAATCCCATTAGTTTGAAATGAATTTGAAAATTGGACTCAAATTGTTATTCATCTAATCTGGATTTAAAAAAATTGGAATGACTCAGTTGTTTTTCATCTAATCTGTGCACTCGTTTACAAAATAATATTTGCAAAAATGATTATTACTTTACCCTACAGAACAATTGGAAGACTAGCATTTGTTTATTGTAACGAAGATGGTTTGAACGCTTCACGACTGTATGATAATGGGTCACTTTTTCGCCAATCCAGTTTCGTTCACATTTTTTCATAGAAAAAGCATCTCCGAAAATATTAATAAGACAAAATTTTTTGTTTTTGAGTTTGTTCAATTCAATGATGAAAATCAAAAATTTGCCACACCTTAATCTAGTTGATAACCCAACCAGTTAACTGCATACCGGCTCAACTCGAAAAACAGCTAGAGAAAATTACAAAAAACATCAAGAGGAAAAACCACAAGAAATGAAAACGATTTTAACATTCATCTGATTGCATTTTGCCACATAGAGTCAAACTCATTGAATGGTTACCACATACGTTTGACTGATCATAATTATCTTTGATGACATCTATTGAAAAATCGTTACCATTACGATGCTAGTTTTGGAGATTTTCATATCAACATATTAGCTGATCAAGCCAAAATGTGATATACTTAAAATGATGCTACTTAAAAGAATCACAATAAAACCATGAGATGTGCAGTCATTTTTACCCTAATACAGCGCGATTTTAACCTTGCGCATCTTGAACTTAGTAATTTACGGCACACGCGATGCCGACCGACAAATTGGAATTTTTTGGCACTTCATCGAAATTGATGTAACTCACTCCAGTTAAATCGACGAGTTACAAAAATCTTCTACTCTCTAAAAAGCGCCATTCATACTTCACGGCCAAAACTTCAGCGGAAATTAAAGGTTCGGCTAAAAATCAGATTAAGAGCGAGCATTTAATGAATTTTTTTAACTCCGCGAACTCTAAATGCTCAATTGAGTATATGAAGTTCTATTTTTTTCAGATCCAGTTTTAACTTCGTCAGATTTTTTTATGGCAGCATATGCTTCCTGACAAGTTTCAAAACCCAAATCATTGCCTGTTTTCGTTATTTGCTTCATACACCAGAGTATCATTACTAACAGTCTAGTGAAAACACAGCAATTTTACCAATACGGAACCTTATTGAGAAAAAAAATATATTTTCGAATTTTAAAGAGTAATCTGATGGACAGTCGTACTCCTGCAACCCCAAAAAGATTAAATACAGGCAGAAAAGCTAATTTTGAAACTAACACTTTAACTTGCAACCTTTTCTGAAAAATTACAATGGTCTCGATGATCAATCTCTTCTTGAAGTTCTCGTAAAACTGATTCTATTGTACGAGGTCAAAAAAACATTCGTGTAATGCAAATAGTGACATAATTTTTTCCTTTTTGAATTTCATCAGCGGTTCAATAAGAGGGAGTCTTTCGTTGATAGAGAGTCGTAAAGTGTATTTGTCTTAGTGCGTAAACAGTATCACTCTTACAAGAAAACTTAGAAAAAACAATTGTTGATAACAATGCGAATACATATGTTCTTTGCGAGTTTGGCAAAAATCTTTCTGCAGATGTGTCCGATAACACTCTACAAACAGAACTTTTGAGACAAGCTTCAACCGCAGAACAAATCGTTCATTTTGCGAGGAACTTTTATATTTCATCGCCAACAAACATCGTGTAATAAGTCCATCATGTGTAGTTAGATACGGCTGGTTGTACCCACTCAATAATAAGGAAACACATTTCAGATACGTGCTCCCAATCCTGTCACTTAGGAGGGGAACTTATGGGTTGCTACTACAATGTGTCTCCTTGTTTTGCAATTGAGGTGTTTTAATGATGATGGTTTTTTTTTGTTAATGTATGTTAAGTTATTGGTTGACTTTGTTTTTTTTTCAACCCAAATCAATTCAAACAGGTCCTAAGAAAAGATTTATAAAATTTTACGCAAGTCGTTCCCTAAAACAACACGCAAAGTTTTTGGAAACGAGAACGTTGTCACCCTTTATCTTTTTAAAGCAAAAAATAAGACAACCAATTTAAAATTAAAAAGAATGAGGGATGCGATTTTTTCAAATGAGAAAATTGAACAGTTAAATGCCATTAAATTAGCGGTAAAAATACGTATTGATAGATACAAAGTTAGATAAAACTTGAGTTTCACTCAGAATTATAACAAAAAAGGAAAATTTTTGTATATGGCTACAAGGGTTCTGCTTCGAGAAATTCAGAGGTAGAAAACGGTGGCCTGTTTTTTGAACAGATTAAGATATCAGAGAATTTTTGTTCTGACCTTTGATTGTTTTATGCGGAGAGATTGTGCGTCGACCTCGTTATCAGAATAAAATTGGAAACATTTTTTGTTTAGCGAAAAAAAGTGGATTTGTGACTAAAACCAGACCTGAATATATTTTTCCTCAGTTTCAAAGTTTTTGTAAGGAAAAAGGCTTCTCAAAAATTTTCCAGAAATGGGAACCGGATGATAAGCATTTGTTCCACAGAATCCATGCATGGAATTGTATGACAAGCTTTTTTTGTAAGGAATTGAATGACAGCCACATTTTTGACAGAGAGTCAACCCGGATAGTGCATCATCTACTATCAAAATTTCCGAAGTTCATTGACAATGTGCTGAATTGTTAAATATAATTTTAAATCGTTTTAGAAACTTCTGACGAGTTGTTGTTTTTGCTTTTCATATAATTGATTGTTAATTTTGTTTTTCTTTTGTCTTGTTTTCTGTGCTTTTAAATGTCGGTTGCTTTTTTTCTATATTACATGCGTTGTAAATGCGTGTAGCTCTTTTGTATAAATTTACTGAAGCGAATGTGCGAGCTTCGAAATTTTTTATAGTTGATTAAACTCCAGTCTAATCAAGCAACTATTACAACTTTTGAAGCTCGCACTTTTGCTTCGCCGAATGAAAAAATACATACAAAAACTCAGCTACGCTGTTATATACTGAAGTTACCAGGCGGTCAATTTTTGCAGTAAAACAAATTTATATGTTTTTTAGTAGTGATGGTCAGTGAAAAACTTTTTTCTCAGTTTTCTGCACATGCTTTTATAATTTCAGTTTTGCGTGTTTAGCAGTACTAAGTCCGTCTTTCATGACCACCTTGATTCAATTTGCATAACAAAACTAGCCATTTTTGCTTTTTCATATCTAACTTCGAAACTATTGTTGCCAAAAGGATAAGAACCGAAACTAATTCGAGGATTATAAATCAATAAAAGTTAAAATCACTTCAATTAGTTATTTGAATTCATTTTTATTTTTTACCATACTGCTGCTGTACATTTAAAAGTTGTGTATTTTAAAATTATAACATTTTTTATTACTTATTTCAACTGATCGTCATCCTCAATCGCAAAAGAACAAAAAATAACGGTCTACTTCAATGGAGTCAGTACAACACTGACCAAAAAATTTACTTCTATTTGGTATATAACCCTTTCTGATCCTGTCAGCTTCACATTCTCCTCTTCAAAGTCAATTTTTACTCAATAAGATTTAGAGTCAACATTATTTGGTTCCTGATTTTTACCGATAAAAAGTTTTGTACAATTTTATTCTAAGCAAATAAAACTGGGTTTTATAACGTTGTAACATTTTTATCTTTTAATTTTGCCCGATGATCTGTATTGTTTTCAACTTCTAATATGGATCTGGGAGACCAAAAAGTAACCGTCAACTTCAACGGCGCTAGTAAACAAGTAGCCATAAAAAATGCCACCAAAGTAAAATTGAAGCGTTTCTTTAATTGCGACGTAGACTACTTGGAAGAAATAAACACGCGCGAAACTGTATGTATCGAGGATGCGTGTACTGATTTGATACCTGGATCTAGTTATGACATTCAAATTGAAGCCGCTCAAGCTGATATCAATGCAAATCAACAGGATAAAATGCGAAACTGGCTCAGCCTAAACAAAAACAAAATACAGCATGCATTAGTTTTAAGCAACGCCGCTTACAAGGAAAACGCTCAAGAGTTTCTCGAAATGAACTTGTCAGAACACAAATTCAATTCATTAGTTGAAAACAAATTTGGTAAGTGCCGGTTCCTAATAGCTGAAACTGAAAATGATAGCACCGTGTACATTGCGTTCAGAGGAACCAACGATTTTGAAGATCTTCTAGCTGATTTCAGTTTTTGGCATCAAGAAGCTCAACGAAACCCATCATCAGGGTCATTTCATTCCGGATTTCTTGAAAAAGCTGAATTATTTCCTCTCCGAGAGTTCGTTTTGAGCAACTTCATCCAAAAAAAGACGCTCGTGTTTTGTGGACATTCTTTAGGCGGCGCAGTATCTTCTATAATTTACACAGAACTTGTGATTATCAGGGATAGACTTGGAAATACGATGACTTCAGATGTCTCAAACATAACTTTTGGTGCGCCCTTGTTCGCCGATACAGACTTCAGAGAATACTTTACCAGTATTAACACCAACCTTGAAATGTATCATTTTGTGGTTAAAAATGACCCAATTCCCAGCCTATTGAGTTTCGGAAATCTTCTCAAAGCACTGCAGAAACTTCATCGTCAACAGGGTCTATTTCAAAGAATTGTTGCGGAGCCGATGTTTGCGGAATTAGTATCAACATTGAAGCCTTGCTTGGAATTTGCATTGAATTCAATGGATGTCGCTGCTGAATTTGATTTGCTGTCAGAAAATTATGGAAAAGCAGCTAGATTGGCAAAAACAGTCCTTCAGCTAATAGATACTAGCGAATCGGAGAATCTGAAAAAAATGTTCGTTCCCCTTGGAAACTATGTATATATCGATAAACCAAACGTGTTGTTTTTTAATCATAGTCTTCAAAGCAAAATCGAAAATTGTCTTGACATTTGGGATAGATTGGGAGTGGAATGCATTTCGAAACACACACTTTCATGCTATAGCAAAGAACTCGAAATTGCAAAAATTGTAAATTTGGCAACATTCAGTTTTCAAAGGAGTAACAGCGGCTCTGATGCACTGACACGAAGCATTGATTGTTTAACAGCCCAAAATAAGTTCGAGCCCAAAATAAAAAATGCAGAACTTCATTTTTTGCAACATTATAATACTGTTAAAGTTATTATTGAAGGAGAAAACTTGTTTTCAGTATCTCTACAAGATTGCCAGTTTTCTCTCGGTTTTCCTTTTGGAACGGGTGAGGCCGTAGTTAAAAAATTTTCTTCGTGTCCTCTGAATAGCCGAATTCACATTGAGCAAAAAATCACGTCATTACAGCCCAATTTGTCTAATATGGGTTGTACAATCGAAGTTGCAACACAGTTTGGTCGTTGCGAATATCTCATTGACCGAGACCACATTCAGAATATCGAAAAAGTGTCGTGTTTGGAAATGGCGAAAAATGCATCAGTCTCGCATGTCTTAAGGCAATCAATTCAAAGAGCTGTGGCATTAGCTCAAGTTCGTGAAGACAGTTCAATAAGTGATCCTATTTTGGATAAAGTCCGCGAACTGGCTATGTTGTGTCTTAGTTTTAAAGAATGCAATGAATTTTTCCAAGTGCTTAAGGGAAAATTTGATCAACTATTTTGTGATGAAAACTGCTACCGAAAGCTTGAAGCTTACTGCGAAAAGATTCAAAGTGTGGTAAGCGCACCGATAACTCTGACTTCATTCAATCCCGTCGATCTGATGGTTTCGCCATTCTTCAGAACGGTCAGTAGTTCACAACAAATTTGCGAAAGATTTCAATTGGTTTTATACATAACTAAATACTTGCAGCACATGATAACAGTATTGGAAC
The DNA here is from genome assembly GCF_963678635.1 of Symsagittifera roscoffensis. Classification (NCBI taxonomy): domain Eukaryota; kingdom Metazoa; phylum Xenacoelomorpha; order Acoela; family Convolutidae; genus Symsagittifera; species Symsagittifera roscoffensis. The sequence continues at coordinate 45,997,480 of NC_087069.1, read as the reverse complement.
CCAATCTAAACTATTTTTTATTATTGGAAATTTTATCACTATAAAATATTTAATACTAACCAATCAAAATCCATCTATCTAACAACCCACTTACTTGTAGGTGCTGAAATTACTTGTAATTTCAGCACCAGAGAGATTTGAATTTAACTTAGAACTTAGTTGCCTCTCCAAGAGACTTACTCGCAATAAACCAGCATACTCTAGATCTATTGAGACTAATTGAGACTAGCAGATATAAGAGTAAGAATCAGATCGGTATTAGACTAAGAAGTTGCACGAATCTATCCGGCCGAAAATAAGATAGCGTGACGAGCAGACGCTGTACCCTATCTGAAATTACTCTATGATTTAAATCTAGAACCTAACGCATCTGGTGCGAGCAAAAGTCTCGAACAAGACCTTAAAAAACAAATTAGCTTAGAACTAACAAAAAAGATTAGAATTAGACAAAAACATTTTCAAAAAGTTACACGACAATAAATTAATTGAAATGTCTCTACGGCTCAATAGATCAGAGCCATTATTCCGAACAATACGAGAATTACCCGGTATTGGAAAAAGACCTCGGACAAGAGGCGACATACGACTACGGAGAAACTTACAATTAAAATTCATGGTAGTACGGCAAAAGCCAACACAAACTTTTATATTCAATATTTTATTAGCAATTAATTTAGATTTTTATTTGCAAACATCGAATCCTTGAAGAAAAAACTTCAATGATCATTACAGGCGCATAAAACATATCAATGATCATCAAAAACATATTATTGTACAATAACGACTGATAAGAACATCTTTAGTCGTTCCCTCCAAACTGCAGTAAAATTAAAAACGATATCTGGAAAAAATTTTTTATTGGAAATAGAAATAAAAATTAGTTAGTATAAACACAAACTGTTAGTATATATAAACCATCTCGTCATCTCCAGCTTCATCACCTAAACATAACAGCAGACCATAAAACCACTAAAACTATCCAAAACTACACTTTTCTATCAATTAAACTTTAAATTATTTCTAAGGGCCTATCCTAATTTCTATTTTTCTTTAACTCAAATTTATTTAAAATTAAAACAGGTCATCAATGTTTTCCTTGGATCTCAATTAAACATTTAACCTAATCAATTTTATATCATTAAATTTATATCCTGATCATCAAGGCTTATCCTTGAATCAAATAGAACAAATCTGTTCTCCCACCCAATTACTAAGTGTCTAACGACCCCAAACGTCGGTTCACTACCCAACCTTTTCAAAAGACCCAGGGCTAATAGAAATTTTTTAAATACTAACCATTCAAATTAGGCTAAACAGTGAAGAGCTTCGGTTATTCATCCTTCACTTGACCCCTCCTCTTATACGACCCAGGATAGATCTTAGACTTAGTAAGTTTAAAATGGTAGCTAACGAACTACTTGTTTTCTAATTATACCTGAACCTTGTGGATCGATTTACTATTCTCCAACCCTTGTGAACACAATCACTACCCCTAAGTAAGATTAAGTAAATTAACACCTTAGCTTATACTAGCCACGAGAAAGTAAAAATCATTCTTCGGAATCGATATACTTTTCTCTCCAACCCTGAATAAAAAGACCCAGGCTAAGCTAACCAAAAAAACGTAAGGACTAACAGTCTAGGAAATTAAAATTGCTAACAAAAAACATTGCATCCATCATCCTAAACCTTATGTCATTAAAAAAACCTAGGAATTAAACAAACAATCGTCATACACCATTGTGAAATCGAAAATCAAAAATACGATCTTGTTATAACCCCGCATACACAAACATTTGAATACATTCAAACACAATGGCAAACACTGAAAAGAAAAGTTCTAAGTAAGCAAAGACAAATAGCACGAAAAAGATTTTCAAAACATCGAAATGCATTCTCCGAATCAGAAGTCAGTAGTCTCGATGCGCTATACAAAGTAGAAGACTCAATAAATCAAACTTATCCAATATGTAAAAGGAATATGTAATATACCAGAACAGTATGGAACCTAATACATATAAATCAGTTCACCCTGAAAAATTTCATGGTAAATACACAATTCAAACAGACAATGTATACAAAGAATTTTCAAAAGTATTCACAGAATACATAAAAAACATACAACATCAAAATTCACAGAAAGCGAATTCACTGTTTACTAACAATGTGTTTTCAATAATATATAATTGTTTATTTATACTAGAAAAAACAGAAACCCAAAGTACTTCACCAGTTCAAACATCAAGACACACGAATGTAAGAAATGAAATTGCAGCATTTTCAGAATTTTTAATGCAATCCATGAAAGTTTATTAGGCAATAAAGTCTCACAAAATGACTTAAAAAAGCTCTAAGCATGGTGAATTATTGATTATTTCACACATAATTTTGATTTAATTTCACCAGCAATAAAGAATTTTAGACCCCTATGCACAAACGACGACACTGCCTCATCATAACAATCGGATTATGTTTGGGACCCCGATTGGTCTCACCCACTTTTTTTGAACATACCACTAGACATCTCAAGTCAAGCAATTAACACAATCTCTATCACAAAGACTACGTAAAAGTAATTCCATTCACAATAGACGCAACTTTTTTAAACTATAATTCATTTTTACCCGATAGAAGAGGAAATAGTAGTTTAAGCTCAACTATTGCACAACAAGAAAATCTAAATGGAACTAGAAACCTTACCCAACAAGATATTCAAACATTATCATATTTCGTCAATCAAGAAATACTCCAAAGTATAGTAACACTCACACATTAAAGTATTTCACCAATACACACAAACCTTACAATGCCAAGACCTAAAAATCTAATATTACCACAGGTGACATTACAACCCACGGTTAAACCCTCCGTTGTACCAAAATATCCACATAAGGATTATCAAACATATAGACCAATGACAAAACCATCGCAAAAACGAATAACTATTTATCTTCAGATGATGACGACTACTATCAACCAGATATTTTTGCATCATATACAAAAGAATACCGTGTACAAAACCTCGACAAAATCAAGCATCTCAAAATTTAAATCTTTACTCACAAAACGCAGCCAGTACACAAACTCAACGACAAAACAACAGAAAGTACATCGATAGTACAGAAAGTACTGAATTAATTGTGAATCAACAGACACCGAAAGCGATATAGATAACACCATCTCAGTCAATTTGATTGAAGTTGAAAACGAATATGAACCTGTTATACATAAACAACCTTTTCATTTACACATCTACGAAAATCAAATGGAACTTCTTCAAGATTATTACAATAGTCCTGCCAGTAATAATATACCAGTAATACAAGAAGTAAATGAAAATAACACCTTAATCAAACCTGAAAAAGACCAAGTACCAAGTTCAAGTACAAATCATATTTATCAAAACATACAAAAAAAATCACCAAAAGAAAAAAATTTGAACAATTCTATTTCTCTTAGAAAGTCCAAAAGTAAAGAATTTCAACCACCGGACCTTGAAACAGATTTTTAAATTGACTCAGGAGCAGAATCAAATATCATTAACATTCCCACTTGGAATGAAATCAAAATTCTACATCCAAAATTCTTACCCTTGAAAACAACCAGTAAACTAGCTACAGAAAAAAGCTCAACATTAACAAACTATAGAAAAAATCCAACTTTTCCTTGTTCCCACTAGAACAATGAGCAAAATAAACTCTTAAACAAACCGTTTAAACAAACGGACATAAAACACAGTATCATTGGAATGCCATTTATAACTAAATATATTCCAACGATAATTATTTTAAATAGTAAAATCCATATGAAGGATGAATACACAAGAATGAAAAACACAGCTTTAACATTTTTTCAAAGAATAAACAAACAACCACACTTTCTCTACAAAATTTACCCTATATACAATCAGGAACGAAAACACCTGAAGCCACTATCAGGAAATGTATATAACTTCTCAATCAAACAAGTTCACCAATATGATAAAGAACAACGCCCCTTCATGTCAGACCTTGAATTCAGACCAATTCATAAATTTTTTCGAGTGAACATTTTCATCCATAAAAGTTCATGAAACATTCAAACTCTGATATTATTTCTTTACTTGTATACAACAATTCACCATACCAAATAAGATTAATTTTAGGACTCCTAGGATATTGTGAAACAAATGCAACAACTTCTCCCACAAAAAAGTAGCATATCGAGACAACAATATGTTACAACTATTAGATATAAGTCAATCAACAATTCTTTGCAACCAATTATCAAATAAATCATATAATAAGTAATGAAAAAAGGAATACCGACTACTTCACAAAAACACCTTATTTCAAACTAACATTTAAAACATCACATTATACAGTAGAACAATAGAAATTTTTAACAATGTTCAATTTTCAACACTTTCAAATAACACCGAACGAATTAGAAAAAAAAGCCAACTTATTATTAAGATACCCAACAGTTTATGAAATTTCTAAACTTGACGTTGGAAAAGTAAATTCACCACTACATCTACCTTCGAACCTGATGCAATTTTCAAAAAACAAAGATCAAGCAAAGTGCCAATCCACTTACATGATAAGGTAAATAGATTACGTGACATCTCAGAACAATATGAAATCATGAAATATTTCACATCAGCAGATATGAATAGTGCATATAATCAAATGCCATTGACGATTGACACAATTTGTTTTTGGAAATCAGCAATACGAATTCAATAGACTATTCTATGCTATATCCATAGGACCAGCAGCTTTTCCAACTTTTATGAGTAAAATTTTTAGACCACTTATATTCATGAAAAATCAATCACATACTTAGACGATGTGTTCATGCAATTACAAACCAAAGATGAAGTGTTTATACTTTTAGAACAGAATCATCAAATACTAAAAAACAAAAACATGAGAGCAGCCCCGGACAAATCACATTTTTTTTTAACAAGCGTAAAATTTCTTGGACATATTATTGAGATAATTACTATAACTCCATTAAAACCCCGTATAGATGCAATTCAAAAACTCCGGCCACCTACAAATAAAAAGAAAATCCAACAATTCCTAGGAATGTTAAATTTCTTAAGTAAATTTGTATAGAAAATGCAATTATACTTAAGACCAATCTAAAACATTCTTGTATAGCAAAACAACATTGAATGGAGAACAGAACAACAAGCACGATTTGAAGAAATCAAAAAATTTCTAACAGAACAAATATCAAATACAATTCCAGACCCTTTTCAACCATTTTATGCAATGTGCGATGCTTCAAATTTTGGCATCGGCGCAGCATTTTTACAATCACACAGGGGAACGAATAAAATGAATCTCAAATCAGCCAATTCTCGCTTATTCACACAAGCTGAACTACGACTCTCTACCCTTATGAGAGAATGCACAGCTAAAATATACACACTTACAGATAATGATTTTTTGATACTTGGATCAAAACATCCAGCAGTTTTATTTACAGATCACAAACCAATTATTTTTCCTTTTACACAAAATCAAATCCAAACCATAGTGTTTACAGATTTCAATAAACTCTAACGAAATTTCCAAACTTACATATAATTTGAACAGCAGGAAAAAACATGCATTACCAGATAGACTAAGTAAAATTACACTACCGGAACTACTTACACGAAAAAACTACCGTTGAAAAACCACAAAATATTAAATTTTATCTCACAAAAAATGAAACCTCACCACGATTAGATTGTAAATATGCAAAAAAACTGACACAGATCAATCACAAACAAACAATTTACAACACTTCCGACTCTATTTATATTGTCAAAATAAACACTATGAAGTTGATTTATTAGGTACATCCACATTAAAACCAATTCCATATTCACATTGGACTAAAAACAATACCCAAAAGAAACAAATTAAACAACCACACAAAAAGGACCCTTCCCATTAATAGAAAAAGAAAATTTAACTGACACTATAAATTTATCAGAACCATTACCAAATGATTCAAAATATACAATAAATCAAGTTTTCAATCTTCATGACCAACTTGATACGATACCCCTATCAAAACTCGAAGTAGACAATACTTTTCTACCAACAACAGAGAAAACTACACTAAAATTATTACAAAAATACCAAAACCTTGACCCTGTTATCAGACTACTAAAATCATGGCACAAATATAAAACTAAACCAGCAAAAGCTGATATCACAATCCTAGGAAAAAAAACACTCCTCCGATATTTCAGAAATGTTAACAACACTACGATAAATGAAAACACAGATCTAGAATATCAAACATATAATTTCAAAGTACCCTGTCTTCCTTTAAGCATGATGTTGATAGCATTCAAGACGTCACATACACTACATACAAAAGGACACTCAGGATCAGAAAAGACATACTCTAATTTTACACCAAATTTTTACTTCCCAAATGCACCAATTTGGATCAAAGTATTGTGTAACGACTGTATAATATGTCAATCAATTTAACCTTACCCGAATCAAAAGCAAATTGCACAAAAACAAGCTTTTAAAGGAGAAAGTCTATATTTTAATCATAGAATTTCATTTGACACAAAAAGACCAATTTCACCATCCTCCGAATGCAATTCTTATATAATGGTCGTTGTTGATGCATTTACGCACTATGTAGCAGTCAACACAGTACCACATTGTAATGCTTATTACGCATATACAATACTTTATGAACATTGGATAGCTAAATTCGTATTATTCGAATTACAACGGCACAGAATTTACAGACAACATAGTCACAACTAGTCACAGACAACGGCACAGAATTTTTAAATAACGAAATCATCACACTATCTTACTAATGGAATTGATACAAGATACACCGAATGGTCAACAGATGTAAAAGTCTTCCCTTTATCTTATAACTCACAAATCACAACAACCTTAGGAAGGTCACCATACGAAATGGTATTTTATCAAAAACCACGAAAACCAATTATGTTCACAGCAAATGCTCATAAAAATATACAAGGTTATTATCAACCAAATAAAGATTCAATATGTTATAATCTACTATTACATACGCATGATGAAGATCACTTTCAACATCCACAAATTTTAAAATTAGCTATCGGCACATATACCGAATGAGTTTTAAATTGAGATAAAAAAACATAATGAAATATACCAAAAAACAACAAAAATTTGTTACAAAGACAAAACATAAGTAACCAAATTATTTCACACTTTACACCAGCAACAGATTTAAAAATCGGAACAATTGTTTTAATTCCCAATTTCACTACACAAAAAGGAATTTCTAAAACTGACAACCACTTCGAAAAAGACCACACCAAATAATTGATAACCCCACTGAAGTAACAAACAAACTTCCTGACTCCAGTAAAAAAGAAATTGCTCAACATCGTAACAACCTATAACCTTATTATCCAAAAGAAAACGCACTTCGCAAATTATTTCGATTATATTCTTTCACAGCTTTACAAATTATTCAAAACAATCCAGAAATTGAACAAAATCAAAACATCGATAAAAACAAGAATTAAAAAACAATTCAACAAAATTATGCAGCTCCACAAACATCTTATACACCAGAAACAAAAACATCTCAAAAAGAAACAAAAATAAGGAGGAAAATGACAGAAAAGATTTAACCACAGGATCAACAACAAGAAATTTGAACAGAGAGAATCATCACGACATAGAACTCGGCCACGAAAAAACCATAAAACATTCATTCCACAATCTGAAATAATGAAGAAAGTTGAAATTAAAAAACAACTTTAATTTTAATCAATATCAAGATTCTTTTTAATCGTTTTGAATTCTCACATTTTCGTAATAACAGGCTGAAAACACATTTGAACATTTCTAGTTCAAATTCAGCCAATAGAGTTCATACATATTCATCACCTTGTTATACCAACACAACTTTATTAGCCGATACATATTAATCTCCAGGCATAATTATAACAATAACTTTAAGACCTCCAGGTCAATAATAAGCAACCTGCTAAAATTTGACAACTAAAATAGACACTACTTCAACATTACAACCCTCCCAAAACATACAAAGATACATACAAACCCTTTCAAAAAATACAAAGATCAACATTATTTTCTCAACCCAGACCTCAAAAACCCTCCAAAAACAGCAAAATAGCCTAAAAAGCAAAATACACATGGTCATTTGGACTAAAGTACAAATATTTCGAAGATACCCCCAATCATCCACTAAATAAAAGCAAATCTATGAAGACCTCCCAAACACCATAAAATAACCCCTCAACAATATTTGAAAAAAAACCCAACCCATATGTCAAAAAATCAATAAATAATCCGACCACACTTGAATTTAGCCTCAAAAACTTAAAAAAAGATTCGACGAAACGAATAAATTCTTAAATGCTTCTTTCTAGAACAGTCGATAACTTAAAACGAATAATTTCAAACCATTACATAAAATTCTCTACTCTACTTAAACTTTTAATAATCTTTTCAATTGAAACTTTTGAAACCCTAATAAAACTTTTCATAGTTTTTTGCAACCTTTTTTTCATTTTCTATTCTCTATTTGAAATATATCTTCAACTTTCTCAAAATCTTGACCGTTTCCACAGGTACGATAACTTTAAGTCTATTTAAACGTTTCGAACCATTTTTAGTAGAACTGATATTTTTGTACTATTCATAATTTTTCTGACATTTTTAACATCCTTAATCATGACAATGTGCAAATGTATAAAAGAAGCAATCAATCCTTTTAATTCTTTTCATTGAAGAATACCATAGCAAACACAAATTTTCCCTATAGAAAGTTGAAAACTCAAATACTTTTTCAAAATTGCTAATCAACCACCACCACAACATCCCCCATCAACAGTTTCCCAAGAAAACCCAATAACACCTACAACTACCCAAAACCTCGAGTTATCAACACGCATTTCTTTTCAAGACAACCCATACTCATTTGAAGAAAGACACGCATGATTATCTGAACCATTAGAACCAGTTGTTTGCCATGCACCTTTAAACGAACAAAATACGAACCGACATATAATCTATATCCCAGTCAACAACAAGATCTTAATAGAGAAAGACATATTAGTCAAAACCAAAAAACACTTGAAATAAATTGACAAATCATACATCCAAGACGAATTAAAAATTTTCAAACCCCAGGAGTTCATTTTTTAATACCTCAATCACCGACACCAACCCCCTCAGATCTTTCTAGTAGCACACTACTAAAAACTCCCACACTTGCTTCAAAACAAAGCATTTCAGATCTCACATCAGAATATTTAGGTTCAACTCCCACATCAGAACAAAATAGAGAAAATCCTTTTAACCCCCCAGAATCCACCGAGCGTCTACAGTATTGGAGATCGCACTCATACATTCAAGGTGAACCAAATATAGTAAACGAACCAATAGTTATTTCTTCTGACACAACATCATCAACCCTACCAAAAATACTTTCCCTTCCATCAACACCTTTATTGAGTCGAATATCACCAACACTTTTTCCCCTAACTTTTCCATTAAATCTTGACGCCAGATACCCAGAACAATCATCCACAAATACCCCCTACGATTAGAATGGAATACATTCGTAGCACCTCGGCCATTACTTGGACAGCATCAAGAAAGTAGTAGGTTTCACAATTGGGCACTAAATAGACTACAATATAGACAGGACATCCACAAAGATACTCAAGAACATAAAATCCAACTAATTCCACAAAATAGTCTCACACTAAAGTTTGAAATTGCAATACGTCCTAACAACATTGTTCAACACTCCATCCCCCTAAGCCCACCAAATATTACTGCTCAATCTTTCTCTCCCCCATTTATAACAACTGAAATCATATATAAATACGATAGATATACCAACAAGACAATTGGATATATAACTTTTCAAACCCATATTCAGGATTATCATATACTTGTATCTTTTAAAGAGTTTCACATTCCAACACCTTATTTTTCTATTTTTCTATTTTTACATAAATATGCTATAAATCAAGTAACACGATACAAATTCGAACCACAAGCTATAGAAACTACGAACATAGTAGCTACAATAAACTCAAAAGCCCGAGCAACAACAATTACAGGCTATACTTTCACAGCGACTTTTTCCGAAAACAAAGTACATTGTTCACAAGTCTCAAATGGAAATAAAAACCGACCTGATCACGAATCTTTCTATCAAAGCAATATAGAAAGACTTTACATCGTCAAACCGAAGATTGTAAAAATGAACTACTCAGATTAAATTTAACATCAAACAAAAACTCAAACAGAAAAATCATAAACTTTCAACTTTTCACAGACTCCGCACACCAAGCAGAACTTGAAAGATACCAAGGACATATTAAATAAGACGAACAATACCCATACAATGGCGCACACGGAAGGTTAACTTATGATCTTCACGATAAACACTGGATACCACACATTAGAATAAATATACCTTCAAACTGCAAAGCAGACACAAAAAATAAAGGATACCAAGAAATAATGTTTTTTGATTAGAAAATACAACTTGAAAAAGTACAACTTACACGAGATTTAAATGATAACTTTATAATCTACCAAGGAATCAGACTACTTTGCAAAATTGAACAAGGTTACTGTGATCCTACTACTAGGACACAAGCAACAATTGTCTGGTTTCCCGAAGACACTTGTACGACATTTCAAGTAGCAAAAATACACGCTATAATGATAAATTTTCATCAAAAAAATTTCATCGAATCAATACCGCTTGAAAAAATAGAAAAATTAGAAACAGCCACAAAATAGAAATTTCCGAAATACTTGTCGAACAGGAACAAGGTTTCGATATGAACAATGGAATAATAAAAAAGGATCCCCACGCAACACATTATCCCCTAAATGAAGGAACCTAATACATCCCATTAAGCCTACTAAGAAACGCAGGAAACACTCGTGGAAAATAAAACTACAAAACTCAGACCGTATACGACTACAAGAACTATCACTTATGAACAACACCTATTTTGGTGCAATTCATTATGACATCCACTTAGATATGAAATTAGACTAGACAATTATTAGAATTTTTTCAGAAATGTCACTCTCAGATTTAGAAACATTACATCAACTATGTGAACTAGAAAAAACACAGATTTTATAATCGCTATCACTAGCAGTTCTAAAAACACATACGCAGGATATTTTTTATCCGGAAATAGATCAAATTTCCTTGATTTTGAAGGAAACATCTTATGGTTTTATACTTGCACCAAAAAAGAATCACCTTCATATGTTTTTGAAGATAAACGATGTTTTAAAAGAATCCCAATATTCTATAAAAAAATAGTTTATTTTGTTGATACACTTTCAAGAAGAACATATTTTTGGGATACAGCAGTCCAATGTGGATCAAAAATTAGCCACAATGTTGTAAAATTAGATCCCGACGAAGAAAAATACTACCTACTTACACCATATCCCACGTTAATGCAACCATTAAAAAAGTTTTCACCCGAAAGTATTAGAGTTATTGCTCGCAATCCAAATATCGATCTACAACCGATAGGAATATACTCTAAATCAGATATACAACATCACATTCGTACGCAACAATTTCATGAACTACTAGCACAAATTGACACTATACAACGACAATCAATAGATCAAAATTTACGCAAACTTGCAGAAAACGCAGGCTTTTAAGACATTTACACACAAGATTACTGCGGATATCTTAAAGATATTAAGGACTATATATACTTAACGGCAAAAAATAAAGACCACAAGATACCTCACCAATAAATATTTTTAGCTTCGTAACTTTGAAAAACAAAATTCTTGCCTTTCTAGGATTGCTCTATTACATATTAGAAAGATTAACTATATTATACGAAATAATTAAATTTATTGGATTTCTTTTCTTATTACTGAAAAGAATCTATAACACATGCGCGATACTTACACAAGTAAACCGACAAGCAAGCGTAGCACGCATACTATTTGGAGGATTTTTTGGAACTTTTTTCCACATCAAAAAATAAAATACTTTTAGACGCAGAAATAAGAGAGTATAATACAAAACTATCAACAAAACCGAACAAATAAGACGAATCACAAAACATTACAAATGTGTCACCCACAGCACCATAATTACCAAATTTACATCACAACCATCCATTATCATTAGTATCACAAAATTTCAGAAACCTAGCACTCACAAACCCCGCTCACGAGCAACATAGAAAGACTTTTACATCTACAACCTGAAGATTGTAAAAATGAACTACTCAGATTAATATTAACATCAAACAAAAACTCAAACAGAAAAACAGTAAACTTTCAAGTTTTCACAGACTCTGCACACCAAGCAGAACTTGAAAGATACCAAGATTATATTAGATTAGACGAAAAACACCCATACAATGGCGCACACGGAAGATTAACCTATGATCTTCACGATAAACATTGGATACCACACATTGTAATAAATAAACCTTCAAACTGCAAAGCAGATACAAAAAATAAAGAATACCTAGAAATAATGTTTTTGATTGGAAAATACAGCTTGAGAAAGTACAACTCACACGAGGTTTAAATGATAACTTTATAATCTACTAAGGAATCAGACTACTTTGCAAAAATGATCAAGGTTACTGTGATCCTACTACTAGGACACAAGCAACATTTGTCTGGTTTCCCGAAGACGCTTGTACCACATTTCAAGTAGCAAAAATACACGCTATCATGATAAAATTTCATCAAAAAAATTTTATCGAATCAAAACCGTTTAAAAAAATTAAAAAAGTCAGAAACAGCCACAATATAGAAAATGAATTAACAGGTTTCCAAATCTATCAAGAAACAGAACTCGCATGTAAAAATAGAAATCCACTCTATAAAACACAATTTCCGAAATACTTGTTGAATACGAGCAAGGTTTCGATATGAACACTTGAAAAATAATAAAGGATCCCCACACAACACATCATCTTCTGAATGAAGGAACCTCATACATCCCAGTAATTCTTCTAAGAAACACGAAACGCTCGTGGAAAAATAAAACCACAACACACAGACAGTACATGACTGCAAGATATATCACTTAAGAACCACACATATTTTGGCGCAATTTATTATGACATCCACTTAGACATGAAATTAGACTACACAATTAGTAGACTTTTTCAAGAAAAGTCACTCTCAGAATAAGAAACATTGCATCAACTTTGTGAAATAGAAAGAACACAGATTTTACAACCGCTAGCACTAGCAGTTCTAAAAATACATACGCAGGATATTTATTATCCGGAAATAGATCAAATTTCCTTGATTTTGAAGGAAACATTTTATGGTTTTATACTTGCACCAAAAAAGAATCACCTTTACATGTTTTCGAAGATAAAATAGTGTAATAAAAGAATCCCAATATTCTATAAAATTAAAGTACATTTTGTTGATACACTTTCAAGAAAATATTTTAAGATACAGCAGTCCCATGTGTATCACAAACGAGCCACAATGTTGCACAATTAAATCCGGACGAAGAAAAATACTACCTACTTACACCATATCCAACATTAATGCAACCCTTAAAAACGTTTTCAACCGAAAGTATTAGAGTTATTGCTCGCAATCCAAATATCGATCTACAATCGATAGGAATATACTCTAAATCAGATATACAACATCACTTTCGTACACAACAATTTCAAGAACTACTAGCACAAATTGACACTATACAAAGACAATCAATAGATCAAAATTTACGCAAACTTGCAGAAAAAGCAGGCTTTTAAGACATTTACACGCAAGATTACAGCGGATATTTTAAAGATTTTAAGGACTATATATATTTAAACGGCAAAAAATATAGACCACAAGATATCTCACCAATAAATATTTTTAGCTTCGCAATTTTGAAAAACGAAATTTTTGCCTTTCTAGGATTGCTCTATTACATCTTAGAAAGATTGACTGTGCTATACGCAATGTTTAACTTTATTGGATTTCTTTTCTCATTATTGAAAGGAATCTATAACACATGCGCGATACTTACACAAGTAAACCGACAAGCAAGCGTAGCACGCCTACTAATTGCAGGATTTTTTGGAATTTTTTCCACATAAAAAAAAAATGCTTTTAGACGCACAAATAAGAGAATATAATACAAAACTATCAACAAAACCGAATCATAAGACGAATCACAAATCAATAAAAATGTATCAACCACAGCACCACATTTACCAAATTAACATCACAACCATCCATTATCATTAGTATCACAAAGTTTTAGAAACCTAGCACTCACAAATCCTACAAATTTAGGAACCTAATTCTATACGAATTCCCATTCACCATATAGTAACACAACATTCCCAAAATGACGATACATATGAACAAATAATCAAACAGCCCCATACCACCACTTTTCAATCTCAAACTAATCATTTTTTTTTGCCCACGATGAGCAGCAAAATTGGATCCCTCCACCGTTCAAATTCCCTCCCTGCCAATCTCTAAAATCTAATTCCCCTCATCCCACGATTTGCTTTCCCGCCACCTGATTCAACTCATATTAACACATCATCCGGCATGAATTCTGACACTAATTCAGATATTACAATTTTTCAAACTATCTCTCAATTTGAGAACTCCGATTTAGAAACCCCGATGAATTTGCAGACCTCGAACCATCCCCTTCCCCTTTTTCTCAACCCAGCCCCTCTACCTTCTCAAAAACTTCCTTTCAACCCATCCACTCCCAAGCTCATTGTGTATCCCACTCTACTCCTTCTCACGTTTCCCAAGTAACTCCAACCTACTCCCCTTTTACAACTGCACGTTCCGCAAACAACTTCTCTGACAACACCCAAATTTCTGATGAAGTAAACAATCTCATAACACTACAACAACAAATACAATACCCCCACACCCTAACTATTCATCAGTTAACGTCATCAAACACGTCAACTCCTACACTTACTTCAGACTACACCCCATCACAATCATCAACTAGTACTTACCGTGCTTATAGAACCTTTAAACGAAAATTCTTCAATCACCCGTTTCCATCCAAACCCGTAACCGCCTGAGAATACATCAATCACCCAACTTATACCAACACTACCAGATACCTCCAAGTAACCTTACCCTTCTTTCCTCAATATACATATAATCACTCCGACCCTAACGCTGAACAACATGACTTCGTAGACGAACATGTATTAATACCCACAATCCACTGGACATCCTATTATAGTTTTACAAATCCCTTTAATTTACCACTCCTTAACACCACACAAAGACATTGAAAGAAAAAAAACGAAATTTTCAGACTAACTATAGCACTAGCCCCTCGACAACTCACGCACGTAGGATTTAAAAAAACTGTTAAAAACATTCACTGCACCTCAAGCTAACGAATACTCAGTCGATTATTATGATCACAACATCATCAGAGCTAATCAAGATCAATTCCTTGACGACGATCGATTCGCTAACCCACAATTGACCAAAAAATTCTTTATTAAAACACTTTACTTATTCACCCTTATCTAGACAAGTAACATGATCACATCATCTCAGAAGCACTTTCCGATATTCAAGCTTACGGATCATTTTATGAAAAATTTGATTTATTTTTCACTAATCTTTCACTTCCTTACACCAAAAGAACGTGATTTGCACTGTTCACACGATATCATGTTAAGAACTAAGCAAACACACACCTACACTTATTATCGTTTCATTCAAAATCATTTTGACTTGCGCACACCATCACGACAACCCCACCATAGATATCAATTCATTAACTCCAAATACACAACACCGTTTTTTCTTAATTTCACTAATTGTATTGAAAATAGTAACTTTCAAGGCATCCTCCGTAATTATGATCCCATCACGCAAATTTATATTTTCTGTCCCCTCGCCAAAACCTTCAACATAGAATAAACCCGACCACTAACTGTTCCGCATGAGTATATTCAACCTATAGAAATGCCTATTTTAGAATTCATCCACAACACTAAATGCAATCAAAAACTTTTTAATCTAATCCAAAACACACCTCATGAATTCTCTGTTGGCACTGAATGACTAAAAACCATTAAAGCACTCCAATTGCTTTGGCCAATGCTTCAGACTAAAAAAACATCCGCATATTAGCAAAACTACCAACCACATCTGATGATATTCACGATGTGTTCCCTCATGACTTCTTTCCAACTAACCATTCTTCATAATGTTTTTCTTTTTCTTTAGTCTTCCCATCACGATCATCTGCAAACAAGAAAAAAGAAATAAAAATACAAAATTCTATTATAAATTATAAACTTTTCTTAACCAGCAGCGCTAAATGATGCAGTAAAAGTATTTTCCCTGATGTAGTGAAATTCAATACGATGAAAATCAATAGATAATTTCGACCAAACAAAGCAGTATGATTCAGTATTTAAGTAGTAAATTTACACAAAAAGAGAGCAGTACTTACCTTTTCAATTGCTTCTTTCTATTAACTCGCACAAGAATTCTATCCAAACTCGCACAGGTCGCCCTCGACAAATTGTTTTAAATAATGATATCAAATTTGAACTTTCACTAACAACAACTCAACTAAGCGATAACAAGTTTCCAACTTTCTCTTACCCGGTTGGAAAGGAATTATATAATATAAACTAAACTGACCAATACAGCTTACTAAACACCAAAAACCGCATACATGACTAAGAACAGAATACCAACGGTACTCAAACCGAATTAAACCAGCTTAAGAACTGGATAATTTATTCTTTTGAAGAATATTGACAAGTCTAAAAAAGAAAGCATAAAACACCAAAAAGTCGCAAGATAAATCCAAAACAAACAAACAAACAACTTGATTTTTAAGAAAAGGACACAACCGAAACAACAAAAGGAAACAAACCAGTAACAATATAACAAAAAACGTTAACACAAAACAGGACCCCACAAAAAACCAGCATGCAATCATACCCTCACTCCTGGCCTATCCCACCAGAAGAGGACGACCTGAGCATGCTCTATAGGCGGCCCAACCCACAGTGCTACATCCACGCTTCGTGACCACTCCATATTTTTGACTGGAGATACTCAAGGGTGAGTAACTCTAAAAATAACAGAACTGAAATTAAACGCTTTTG